>NC_137500.1:39647500-39747500 GCF_041902795.1 Electrophorus electricus
AGCATGGAGGGCTCATTCATTAACAGGGCTGGAAGGTGAGAAGTGCGTGTGTGTGAGCACGCGCACGCGTGTGTGTGTGTGTGTGTGTGTATGTGTATGTGTGTGTCTGGAACATTGGCTGGAAAGCCAGGAAGAGACAGGACCAGCAGGACTGGCACCAACATGGTCAGACCCACCAAATGTCCAGAAGAAAGATCAAATAAATGCTGTTAGATTGTTTTGTTGTGGTGCATCTTTTCCATTTTTAAATCAGGCCACAAAACATCAGCTGGGAGTTAGTGAGGTGTAAAAAGACTGAAAAAAAGATGAAAATAATGAAAATGTAATCATAAGCCTGCCAGCGGAGTAAGCAGGTCTGCCTTTGTCGTGGTACCATAGTCGAGTCCGCAATGAGGTCATGAACCGCCCCACTGTGTCTTAGTCCACCACATAACGAGAGCGCAGATATTAAAGTATTTCAACAGAGGCACTTCCCCTAATTAAATTCAACGCCAAAGGCCGGCGCGCCGTAGAAACAGAGTGCTAAGCCATAACGTCTCTGAGCGATTTTTAAATTCCCCAGCTGAAGGCAAGTGAGGACAGACCAAAACAAACAGCCGATGTCGCCTTCTCAGCCAAGCTTGGCTGATTGGTGTCCTGTTACTGTCGCTTTGTCACGTGTCTCACTGAGCCCAGTCACCCTGCCTGAGAGAGGGCCGCTGTTAAGGTCCACGCCGACGACTCTTCACAGGGCTCATGTCAGCCGGAGGTCATGAACACATCAGACGTGACTGTGTCCTTTCAGCACTGAACTGTCAGCAACACACGAGTCACTGCCCACAAAAGCACCCACTGTGACACACATGGACCGACTGGTTGGGAACAGAGAACCCTTCACCGTCTGATTTGACCCGTGCGTGTAGTGAGGTAGAGGCCAACTCTTCATCGTACGTCATCACAGAGTGTGCCTGGGAAGCTAAATGAGCTTCTGATTCATTTTTAGGACTGTAAGTAAATGAAGGACAAATCTAGTGTCTCTCGATCAGATTTGTGTCAAATAGTGCTCGCTTCCATACTGAGACACACACACACACACACACACACACATCCTGGTCTGCTCACGCAACGCCCTGACGTAATCGTGGTGGTGTTTCCACTGGGAGCAACATTACACTATAGTGTCTGTGACTGTCACTGTTTTACAGTCTGTGTACTTCACAGTCAGACTTACATGTGTACTTTAGGGACTATTTGGGACTAACTCCTTATTTGGTTCCAAATAAGTTTTGGACTTATTTGGTTAAGTCCTATAAGTCCTTTTTGTGGTTAAAATTGGAAAAAGAAAAAAAAAAATCTCTATACGAGTCTTGATGTCTATAACACAGTGGCATACTACAAATATTAATGCGTTGGGTGAACGTACTAACGTGGCTGCCGATGTCAAACACCAGACAGCTGAGCAGTAGTGGATATTTGGATCCAGTGTCAGTGAGTGTGACACATATGTGTTTTACCATGTTTCTACTGACTGCCATTACTGTGTAACTCCTTTTTGCCAGCAGCGACGCTGTAAGGTGCAGGAGACAGGCGAGAGGCTGACCTGTCCTGGAGCTGCTGGTCCGTCAGGTGGAGCTCCTCTTTAACGGCCCGGTAGCGGTCCCACCTCAGCAGCCGAGAGCCGTCGTACAGGGTCAGCTCTCTCTCGTGAAGCAGCCTGTGGAGAGAGGACCTTTGCTTCAGCCACGCAGGCAGGCATGGCGGGGCTTGGCCAAGGCGTGCGCGCCAGGGTCCGGCTCTTGCCTGGACAGTACAGCGAGGGTGCCCAGGTTGACCCGGTGGATGCCGTCCAACACCGCCAGCTTGCCCTCCCGCGCCGCGCTGACTAGCGGGGCCGGCCTCCACGCCGTGTCACCGTTAGGCAGAGTGTACCTTTGCTGGAGCAGGTCCCGTGCTGTCATATCCTACAACACACACACACACACACAAGAAGCGTTAGATGAGGGTGAAGAGTCTCAGGGCGGTCACTTTGTGCCCTATGGGTCGTATCACATCACAGGGCGAGAATGACACCAGCCGTGCAGTACCAGCACGTTGGAAACACTGCAGTGAGACCTCTTAGTTTCATTTGTTAAGACTTAAAACAGGGCCAGACTACTACTACTGATTGAGGTGAAATGCCACACACGTGGAATATAAGCACTATACACAAGCCCTCCTCTCCCATCCACTCCAGCAAGTCACCTCCCAGGGAAACACTGACGCAGGCCCCAGGAGGCCAGTAAGGCCGTGTGACCCTGGACTGGAGGGAGGGGGATGTTCTCTAGCACGGTCATTAGGATGACCAGGCCTCTGTGGAGGTTAGACACCAAGAATTATACCCCCAAATACAATTTTTCCCCAGATACAGGGACCCTTGACCCGCAGTGGCTAAAATTAGCCACAGCGTGATGCACAGGCCGCTTCCTTTTCCCGCCTGCTTCAGACTGAGCCGACACATTCCTGGCATTCCGAGGCTTACAGAGTAAGTTGCGCATGCGCACACACACATATACACGCACACACACACAAAACCACACAAGCATGCACTCATACACACACCACCGCAAACGCACACACACCACCGCACACACACACACACACACACACACACACACACACACACACACACACACACACACACGCACAAAACCACACACGCACAAAACCACACACGCATGCACTCATACACACACCACCGCAAACGCACACACACCACCGCACGCACACACACAATCAAACACTCATACAGACACACACACACACACGGACGCACACACACACACACACACACACACACACACACACACACTGCACAGGCATACACAGACATACACATGCACACACACTACCTGCAGCAGTGGTGTTTAAGCTACAGTTGAAGTGACTCCTCAGGGTTTGTTTGTTTGAAGGAATTCAAAACATGAGAGTGCCTTAATAACTACAGCATGCTCACGGCACCTTCACTTAGAGCCTATGAGAGGGTGTGGTTCTGAGCGTGAGTGTGTGGGGTCGGGTGGTTCTGAGCGTGAGTGTGTGTGGGGTCAGGTGGTTCTGAGCGTGAGTGTGTGTGGGGTCGGGTGGTTCTGAGCGTGAGTGTGTGTGGGGTCTTGGGTTCCAGTCCTTATCTGGGTGGGGCTTCCATGTTCTCTGTGGGTTTCCTCTGGGGTCTCCAGTTTTGTCCCACAGTCCAAAAACATGGAGGTCAGGTACTCTAAAATGTCCTGCATGTGAGTTTTTGTAAAAGCTGACATCTGTCTTTAAGGTGTCCCTGAGCTCGAGGCGTTATACAAATGTAACAAACAATAATAATAACAGGGTAGTAAAATACCCAAACAGACTTCACACCATTTAGAGAAGAGTTTAAATAGCGTTTCACACAAGCCTTAAGGAATAGAAATCTGAGTTTCAAAAGTTGTTTTTGTCTTAGGACTAAGCTGTATCCGTGACACACCATCGTTTTTAATTGTCTAAAATCTTTTCCGGGAGAAAAACAGTATTATAACGACATGTAGTGAGGCAACAGCTCTGACTGCAGAAGGCTGGAATTATGAACTGCACACGATTCTGAGACTAAAACAGAACAGACTCTGATCTGATGAAGATGAAGATGGCTATTTAAGGAGGTTTCCATTTCTCAAAATGTCCGTTTTTCTCTGAAACCTCCTGTGTGAATCTGTGAGAATGACAAAAAATTCAAAATCAACCAATCGGAGGTGGACCTCTGTCCTTCCTCCTACTCGATTGGTGGAGAGCACTGGATGACCTCAGAGTGCATAACCTCTGGCAGGGCTGTACTGAGGCATATACAGACATGCCTCTGTAAACAGGCCCGTGTGCCAACAACACAAGCATCCAGCAGAAAGCATGGAGGATTACAGGCTATACATACCAGCTGCGTGAACAGAAGGGACACTGTCTAGCAGACATGTCTGGTATGTTATCCTCCTGTAGGTGTCTGAAAAATCCCCCAGTAACTCATGAGAGTCTTTTAAATGTTAGCAAAACATTTTCCACAGACCTGATAGAGCATGATGGGTTCAGTGCTGTAGCCCAGAATCTCAGCAAACTCTCTGGCAATTGCCGATTTGCCACAGCCCTGTAAAGACACA
Source organism: Electrophorus electricus (assembly GCF_041902795.1). Lineage (NCBI taxonomy): Eukaryota > Metazoa > Chordata > Actinopteri > Gymnotiformes > Gymnotidae > Electrophorus > Electrophorus electricus. The sequence goes on from NC_137500.1 coordinate 39,651,628, forward strand.
AGAAAGCAACATTTTTGTCTAAACTTGCTGTTTATACTACAACTGGATGTTTCAGACCCGTGTGAGTAGGAAACGCACTGTGTATGGCACAGAGGACCAGGGTTATCCTCGCCTTCACAGGCAGCTAGGGAACTCCCCTGTCTTGTTCTTACATTTGAACCCATGTCACACTTCTAGCTAGGCTTGCTAGCTGCATGCTCACCTTGGGCCCAATGAGGCAAATGTCCTTGACGAGGTGAGATTGCATCATCTCGGCGAGCATGCGGGCGTGTGAAGGGGTGCTGATGAAGGTGGCGCTCGCGTTGGCCGGACGAGGCGCTCGCTGTCCCGCGGGAACCTGCAGTGGGGAAGCAGCATTTCCATCAGGGAGACAAAAAGCTGGAACCCGACCTCCTCCTGAATCTGGACCTGCCTAACTGGCTGTGTGACAGACAGAGGAGGAATCGTGGTCTCCACACACACAGGTGACACTCGTGAGCAGTGACGGAGCAGAGGTTCACCTCTCTGTGCTCTCTAATCATGAAGAGTGCACACACAGGCCCAACCTGCCTCCTGACCTGGATGGTGACGGTTGTGTCAGCAATCCCGAGGGTGACTGCTGCCTTTCCCGGGATCACACCCTGCCCCTGCTCCACACACACCACAGCCTGCGGAGACGCCTGCCTAGTCCCATCCAGCAGCTCAAAGCGCTGCAGGCATGCAGGAAAGACAAAGAGTGCAGGAGCTGGTTAGAACTAGCCGTCGTCGCTCCGGCACTGAGCTTGGGAGTGGGACTCCTCCCCACCCAGAGAGCCGGACACCGTCAAGGTTAGAACTAGGAATCTTCCAACAACAGGACATGACTTTCAATCAGCTGTATGGTGTGGGAGTCTTAATGTGGTTTATTTGCTACTGTGCTGCTGTCTGCTGTTACTGTTTCTGATAGCCACATAAACTGAAACAAGAACAAACCAGGCGGTAGTGTGGCCTGAGAGAGAGAGAGAAAGAGAGAGAGAGGGAGAGAGAGAGAGAGGGAGATAGAGGGGGAGAGAGAGAGAGAGAGAGAGAGAGAGAGAGAGAGACTTACACGGAGCACACCCTCCACAGCAGTACGGCCTTCCGTGCCCAGCATGGTCTGGTAGGGGTACAATCTCAGGATGAGCTGCTGAGTGGAGACCATGGGGAAAAGGTCCTACAAGCCAGAGAGCACCACCACAGACGCTCTTTAACAGGCTCCGTTTGTATATCTGACTTAATTTCTTCATTTCTATTGGAACAGCAGCTTTGGTGCACATCTGACGTACCAGCACTTGGACGGCAGCTGACAAACTGTCCACAGGGAAATCAGGAAGGCCCAGGCTGGCGGATTCTTGAGAGCAGAGAGTCGTAGCACACGACAAGAGCTGAGAAACTCTGAAAGGTAAGAAGGCCCAGCCCATTTTATTGATCTTTTCTTTATACCATCGGACTAAGCAAAAATCAGAGCTTACGTGAAATTCTGCCGCACCTTTCAGCTGGCACACGTGGTCCGGCTTGGTACAGAAGATCAAGGTGGTCCTGATAAAAATAAATAAATAAACAAATCAAGGGAACGTGGGAATTGCGAAAGTCAGTGTAACAGAAGCATTAGTGAGTCACACACCTTGAAGGGCAGGTAGTAGACATCTCTGGCCTGGAACCGGGAGCGCAGGGGTGGGTCCAGAGGGTTGCCTTTATAGCGCGGGACAGGCAGCCCCAGCGCAATGACGCGGAAATCCTCACTCACGCGGACGATCTTCCACGCGTCCAGCTCCTCTTTGGCATGCTCCTGCAAGGCACACGGTGCGGATGAAAGCATGGCAAACAGCGGGGGCGCGGTACAGGGCTGGGGCCGTGCGGGGGCGGGGCCTCACCTGCAGCAGCGCGTCGTAACGCTGGGCAGACACGAGGAAGCGCCCGTCCTCCAGCTGCATCTCGCGGTTCTCCAGCAGGTTGTTCAGCACGGGCAGGACGTTGCGCTCGGCTTTCTCCAGACCCTCCAGGACCAGGATGCGGCCCTCCGTCGCCGCACGCACCGCACACTGCACGCGGGACATAAAGGCCTCGTCTTTACATACGATATCCTGCAGTCGCTTTAAGCTTTTCTGTCCCGCAGACTGGAACACACTGGTGTAGGCAGGGTCATGCCGTTCAACGTAAGATGATCGCACCAAACATCTCCACAGCTCTCCATGATTCAGTAAAATAATGCACTTTAATCTGGCAGGTAACTCCTATTACCACATTAGTGTTTAAGCTAATTCACCCGCAGGCCAAAACATCTTAGCTGTATGTCGGATGAGGCGATCTTTTCTCGTGTGACTAAACACAGGCAGAATATTCAGATCTCTTATGAAGATTCAACCGTGTGTGTGCACGAATTCAACAGCGCTGACGTCAAAGGCAGGAAGTTCTCGGCTACTCCAGTGACCACAAAACAAGTTGCCTTATAATTAGGTAAGCGTGTAAATATAAGGCTGATTGTGTGGAAATACAGCCTGTAAAAGTACAGCCAGATGCTGCAGATTTAAGGGTGGGTCCATCTCTGTCATAAACGCTCTAATCCCACAATGCCTGGAAACAGCTGGTAGGCAGGAGGTGTGTTAACAGGTCTGAGAGCAGGGACACACGCTGGCCGATGCCCCTCAATCACCCCACTCCCCACACGCTCGAGTCGCGTGTCACTTTGGGCCGCAGCATCAGCAGAAGACAGCAGGCTGAGGTGGGAAAAGTGATCTCATCACAAACCACGCTTCCTAGAACTGCCCCGTTTTGCTTCTGGATGAAGTGCGAGCTGGCCACACGACGTCCCGTGGTGAACACACCCCTCGTATCGCGGCTCCTGGGCTCTGCAGGGGTTTTACACAGCAACCTCACTGCCATCAAAATCCAAGACATTTTTCCTTCGGAACCTAGCGGAGTGCAGGGGACGTTACTAAGAGTTATGCTCAGAGGTCAGCACTACAACAAAATACCTCGCTGTTTGTTTTGAGGGTCACTTTGCAATGACATCACACAATCGTACTTCAAATGACCTTTCTGTTCCACTAAACACAGCTCAGGTCAGCGTGCAGGTTCACTGGTTCTACAGAACACTTGCCTGGAAAGTGAGCTATTTCAGGAGAAAGTACACAAAGCCTTAACTTGTTATGCAATGAAACAGTTTTTGAAATATTTAAGACCATCAGTGTGAAATATTTTCTGTTTGTGCACAAGTCGTCTACCATCAGGCATTTTTATACCCAGCTCGGTATGTGGGTCTGAAAAAGAGCACAGAGCCCCTGAGAGCAGCAAGACGCTCCATTTAACACTCCACCCACTGTCCCTCCCTCCTGTCTTCACACAGATCCACACACGCGCACCACACAAACTCCCTGTTCTGTGCGCTGCTACGCGGCACTGCTCACCCACTGTATGGGGGGTGATGTCCAGGAGAACAGGACATCAAGTCATGCTATTTACGGTGCAATGCCTGCTTGCTATTCTTAATTAAGACATAAGACGATGAGGCAATCAATTAACCATGAAATCATTCTCCATGTTAATCTCAAAGACATGGGAGTGGGTCCATCTCCTGAAACAAGACTAACCAACAACACTTATCAGCTGGAAGAATAACAAACAACAGCATTTCAGTACCTGAACACTTTGGATTTCAATGACAAATATATACTAGAAAGAATTTATCTCTATTTCTAATCTATTTAGCATTCGTCTTTGTTTGCTGTAATGCACTATAGAATAAACCTTAAAGCCTATAAATGACGCTTGTACACTGTCAGTTAAAGAGATAAAAGGTCATATATTGCTAAGAAATCATGGGAACTGACAGAAAAAAATGCAAATGACTTTAATGGGAGCACTGGGACTCGGGTCTAGAAAACCAGCATTCCACTAAGTGAAGTGACTTTATCCACGTTATTCTTTTGAAATTCATATGTATTTTACTAAAAACCACTGTCCACATTCCTAAGCAAAGGCACTCTGGTTAAACACATGTTAAGGCACCAATTCCTGGAACTAGATCCAAAACAGCATGACAGACATAACAGAGGCAGGTCTCCGTGTTGGCCTGGTCTCCGGGAGCCTGATCATGTCTTATTTTGGTATACTGCATGTGCCAGCCTCACACCATACAGGACAGAAGCTTCATGTACTATCCTGGACACAAAGCATCATGGCTTGCTGAAAGCGTGAGCCCAGACGAAGCAGGCCGCTCCATCCTGCTACCTGCCTGGTCTATGTAGAAGGCGGTGCCGGAGCGGATCTCCCTGCGCTGTTTGAGGTCACTCTCGGTTGTGTCTCTGGACAGGGCCACGTACTCCACCTCCCGCTTGGTCAGCTCCTACAGTCAAGGATCCACAAGCACTTAGTCCAACAAAATCTGCATTTGAATCAACCTCGGAAAACAATGAAATGGTACAAACTCACTGTGAAGATCAGGGTGGGCAAAGGGAGGGAGGAAAAGTGCGAGCTATGTTAGCATTACCAGATACTGCATGGCAACCGAGCGGCGCAGGGGCCCAGGGGGGCCGATGAGAAACACATCCTGGCCAAGCAGGTCCTTCTGCATGATCCAGCGAAGGTGCTGTGCTACTGCCTGTGGGAGGGACTCGGACGCTGCAGGAGACACGCCACAGACGGCCGCAGTCAACCGACCACAGCGCCACCAAAACACAAACCACCACGGTCAACCAACTGTCCTACAAGTGGAATAGAACCTCGTTTTTAAGTTATATAGGAAGAAGCACACTAAACCTTTAGTAGTATCTATATAAAAATTGCGGAACCAAAAGCTTGTTCAAGTCTGTTTTATGGTGAGATATGCGACACTAGGACAGAATCTTTAAATTGTGACGCAGAATTTATTGTGGTATAATTAAGCAATCTGTCAAAAGTAATTAATAGGCTAGGGTTGGCATTAGTGAAAGGTTAGTTTTCTTTGTATGACAATGAAGCATTGTATGAGGCTTTAATGCTGCATATTAGATGTGTTCAGTGTGGTTTGTAGCTAAATGACGTACTTTTACTTCTTATGAAGAGACAGTGAGTGATGCGTCACAGGCCACACAGCTCCACTCATTAAACGGGTGGGGGAGTACCTGTTTCTTTTCCTAAATACATTTTTGGCACATGGATCCTAAAGTAATACACTGGAATACAACAGTGCCTATTTTATACTTCTCCCTCCAAAGTATTCGCTTTTAGGTTAGTTTTGGTACACAGCTTGTTTTTAATCTTGAATTAATTTTCTTTGGGATTGTTTCTCACCTTGACATTCAAAATAAGAAAAATAGAATAGATGAATGTGGAATCCATGTTGAACACAGCTAAACTCTTAAAGGTATAAAATAACAGTGAATAAAATACACAGAAACAGTAATACCATGATAGTTTACTGCATCTGAGTGACATGTCACATCCTATAAGAAAAGGGCGTCTATAGTAAACAGTTAAACCACAGTAAACATGCACAGATGACATGCAGCACTTACTTTAATAGTTGTGACATATAAAACTGCATTAAATGTAACAATCAAGCCATATGCAGATATGAGGTTCCAGATCATTTAATAGCTTTATTTAAATGAGATGTGTAGCCTATATATGCTTACTATAGATATGACAGCAACTAAAATTACTAAAATTAATCACAAACCATGCCATACACCCAACTCCTGGGATCTAGAGTCTGAAGGCTAGAGTCTACCTGCTTTGATATATGATATTGGCAATTAACATTTTTGTTCTTACAATCCTATTTAGCTACCTGCCATGAACCTGCAATGCCACTTTAAACAGAACCTTGCAAGAAATGTATGCCCCAAAAAGGCCTACCAGCAACATTATTTATTTAACATTAATTCATCTTAATTCTGAATTGTTAATATTTGAACCTATAACAAACTACTGATTTCATGTGAGATGTTGCTAAATGTTTTAGAGGAAGAATTTATGGGTGGTGATTGACATTCAGCATAACACATACTGTGATTTACTGGAACAAGCTCAGGGTTCTTGGGAGTCTTGAGCTGGTACTTGATGTCTCCTATCGTCACAGTGTCACCTGTCAATCAAGGAAGGGTCAAATTAAACAGCATATAGAAACCTTTATCATATTCTACTATAACCTGCAATGTATTTTTGTATTTTGTGCACAAGTAAAACACTAAACAGTGTTTTTGCTGTTCGATCAGCAATCTAGCTATTTCGTCATAGGTCAGCTAACATGGCTATGAATGACTTGAGAATGTAGTCTAAGGACAACAGTTTGACCCAAGACGCAATAAACAGAGCATGTAGAATATAGTTTCAGGCTGTGTGAGTGAGGTCTGAGAGGGGTACCATTACCTGGAGAAGTGTTTAGGTATATATATATATATATATATATATATATATATATATATATATATACACATATATATATATATAATAATGACCATATATATATAACAACCATTTACATTTACAGCATTTAGCTGACACTTTTATCCAAAGCGACTTACAATTATGGCCGAGTACAACTTGAGCAATTGAGGGTTAAGGGTCTTACTCAGGGGCCCAACAGTGGCAACTTGGCAGTGGTGGAGCTTGAACCAGCAACCTTCTGACTACTAGCAGAACTACCTAAAGCATTGAGCACCACTGCCCTGGCCTTCCCCACTGAAGAAGTGTTGAAGTGTCTGATCTCTGAGGTCTGAGAGGAGTACCGTTACCTGTAGAGGTGTTTAGGTATCTGATCCCTGAGGTCTGAGAGGAGGACCGTTACCTGTAGAGGTGTTTAGGTATCTGATCTCTGAGGTCTGAGAGGAGGACCGTTACCTGTAGAGGTGTTTAGGTATCTGATCTCTGAGGTCTGAGAGGAGTACCGTTACCTGTAGAGGTGTTTAGGTATCTGATCTCTGAGGTCTGAGAGGAGGACCGTTACCTGTAGAGGTGTTTAGGTATCTGATCTCTGAGGTCTGAGAGGAGGACCGTTACCTGTAGAGCTGTTTAGGTGTTTGACCTCAAGCCCTCCGCACTTCAAACCCTTTGACATAACAGGTCCCACAATATAACGAATTCTTCTCGCAGCCACAGCGGCAGCTGTACCTCTAATCAACATACGCGAATACATGTCGATTTTTGTATTTGGGTCGAATGGTAAATACGCGGTTTATTAACACTCGTTCATCACAGCTCCCTGAATGCCGCCATCAGCTGCGTATCGGAGGGGAAAAGCTGAAGAACAGAACTCGTCCGCCGCATTATCCCTCCGTATGGAACGCGACACTCTCTATATCTGGTTCCAAGAGAATGGCATTGGGCATAACGATAATCGTACATCTAAGACACTGGTCAACAATCAGAAATTGACATAAACCTTTATTATTGAATCTTTACAACTATATCGATCACTATATCGTTAAACACTCAAATCAGACCTTTGGGAAGAGCAATAGTCTACATTTGAGTGTTTAAACGCTAGATGTGTTTTGCACGTTTTCTAGGCATGTCGAAGATATCACTATATGGAGCTTCAACGTTTGTTTCCCCGAAGCATATATTTACAGAAACTAAGGTAATAAATAAAGAGTCATGTCGTGTTATAACGTCTGGTCGGCGTAATTGTTCCAGTCTCCTTAGTGGTTTATAGTTTTGAGTTGACAGAAGCGATGGTGACGGAGGAGCGACGTTATTGATCTTTAATAAACCAATTAAGGAACTGATATAGAATTGTTGCAATAAATACTTGGCTAGATGGGGTTAGTGAGTTAAGGTAACCCTTGCAGCTTGTTAATGTAGACCTATAGTTATGGCTATTATTATTTTAGTCTAAACGGTCACATTTTCCTTACATCGAGATTACGTGCAATGGATAAAATAAAACTTAATCTTTTATCAAGTGTTTATTTGGTTTCCTTATCGTTTTTTCACGATGATGTAATTACCGTGTGTTCTCTCCAAACCCTTATAGACCGAAACATTTACGGTGATTTTAGCTGCTAAAAACCACATCGATGCTCTAATGGCACAGTAATTACGGAGTCAGCTCTTCCCTTGCACTGCTCAGTGTCTCGTCTGTTTATCTCAGATTAACGGAGTAATTACTGCACGAGTGTTGTTTGGAGCGAAACTAACCCACATCTACGAGGAGTGGAGAGGCTGGTCTGGGATCCGTGACATCATGGCGCTCCTGAGCCTTGACATTTATCACGTGAAGGAGGCGCAGCCTCGGAAGACCCCGGCAGAGGAGGAGGGAGACGAGCAGTGTCGCGGAGCAGAGACGGAGCAGCAGGCAGCTCACCAACCCCGCCGGATACCACACGAGCACAGGGCTTGTAGCACACGCGCTACCGCACGCGTCTGAGCAGGACACCAGCGGTTATGATGGGAGATGAATACCAGTATACGCGCAGCCCAGCCTGGGAAGAACTGGTGAGTGGATTCGCATTTCCTAGTCGGAGAATGATTAAAGGCGTTTATTTATTAACTGCTGCAGACCTGCAGGTGTTGGACTGTGCGCGTAGAATATCTTATGATGGAGTAAAAACACTGTCGACTTCTAACAGCACGCTGAGAGCTGTGGAGTCGCGACGAAACGGACAAGCTTTTCCTGTCTTTTTGAGCTTGTGGTGAATGTGCAGGGCAGCGGTCCCGGGAAGAAGGAGTCTGTCCTTCAGGTTTAGACGTTTCTAGTGCAGGATTTTTGCGTCTAAGCATCCTGACATGATCGCTGCGCTCTGGCTGTGGAGCAGGCGTGCAGGCTGAACCTGGCACACGGGACTGTGGAAAACATGACGGAAAACGCAATAAAGCACGTTCAGTATTTCAGTAATTTAATAATAGCAACACAGTTCTGGCGCTGTCTCACATCGAAATGAAATAATAATTGATTTTGCAAACAGCTATATGAGATAATAAAGAAAGCTAAAGAAATAAACAAAGGAAATACAAATATTGCTTCATGGCCAGTTGGTTACCAACAATTCGACACAGCAAGTGTTAGGAAACAAAACTGAAAAATCTAAAACAGATTTTCCTAATTTGCTCTACAAAGTGAAGAGAATCAACTACTTTAAAGATGTAGGCTTTTTTCCTGAAAAGTGAGCAGTATTTTTAGACGATGTGGGCTACTCCTGTACTCCTGTACGTCGTAGAAGAGCCCGACACAGGCAGGACGGACCCGTTAGAGTACAATATGGCAAAGTTCAAGTGAGTCTATTCAGATCCTTATTTCTGGAAGTCACGTCAGCACTCTAGACCATAGACCAATGATTTATACCCCGTTATTATATAAAATCTGTGTGATTAACCCGTATGAGACTTTTCTTAGTTTGCTCATATTTGGAAAGCTCAACACTGAGCTGGTGCGGAATGTTGCCGGTTTAAGTGTGACTGGCCACGCTGTGTTTAGCACAGACGGGCGATGGAGACGCATGTGTCGCAGCTTTCGCAGCACTTCCAGTTGGCCTGTGCTGCACCACCGCTAGGGTTTGCTGCCCACGTCTCTCCCTGCTCCTGTAAGCATGTCTGTGCCTGTGCAGCCTGCAGCCTGTCTGTCACCATGGAGGCACAAACTGGGACTTAAATTGCCCTGGGAGGTACTGCATTTGGAAAATGTCCTCAGGTTGGACATGATTGTATTCTGTGTATTCTGATGTGTCAGACTGAGTTAATGCCGTGGAGCGCGCAATTGGACAGAGGACGATGAGGGCGAAAAGAGCCTCTTTTCAGCCACTGTCCAGATGTCGCATCCCGGAAAGGAAGGGAGTGTGTGGTTGCGCGGATGAGCAGGCTAACCCACAATGGTGTGGCTCCTCTGCCCGACGCCAGGAGCCCAAGGGGTCCGCCAGCACGTCGGGGATCCACCACAACGTTATGGGTGCCGTTGGGGGATCAGCGCCAGCGGATGAGTCCTCAGACAGCGACGGAGAGCAAGAAGGGCCGCAAAAGCTCATCAGAAAAGTGTCCACCTCGGGGCAGATCCGCAGCAAGGTAAGCGCAAGTTCTCTAACGTGGCGGTAATCCCAGCACCCCTAATGATGCTTCACAGTTGTATTGATTATATACGCAGTCATTCTTTATTCAGCATTTGGCATATCCACACACGACAGTAATTTCATCATTCAAACACATGGAATAGGCTACAAGCCTTTTCACATGGACAGATCTGACAGAGTAAAAACACACGTGGTGTTCGCCTTCTCTCTTCCAGAGTCCCGTACTTATACAGGCGACCCACTGAACACTGAACTGTATATGCATGCAGAGGCTTCTCGCTTTTAAATGTTTCAAACCTGTTGATATGCCACGTTTTGAAATGGAAGATTTTGCAGTATGTAGTTTTAGACAGTTGTCTCTGTGGTAGTCTAAACTGTTTGAATAACTCTGTAACTTGACCAAACATCTATAGTAGTTATAGGCTATTTGTTTACCATGCCTTAAAGCCATTAGAGGTTTAAAAAAGTATGTGTGGTAGAACTGGGAAAAGTTCACCACTTCTTGTCCATATGCTGGAATGTGTTGTCTGTTTTACACAGACTTCTAAATAATTACTCCCAAAGCGCCTTTGGTTGTTCCAGTACCAACATTCGATGGAGGAAATTGAACTCTTTTTGTTTCTGGATCCTGTTTGGCAGTCACTCGGGCCGCCACCTTAGGTAAAGTTATTATGTGCGCTGAACTGTTCCACCAGTGTTATGTTCAGCTTCTCTGAGCAGGATTGCCTCCACTCGGCAGTTGAGTGCTGCGCTCTTGCACTGATACATTGTTTAAGGATTTATAGAGATTGCTGTTTAAGATCACAGATCGATGCTTGGAAGGCCGGTCTTCTGACATGTTAATTAAATTAATTTAAATCACACCAGGTGGGTAATTAGAGAATCCTTAATGAGTTAGCAGGGAATGCCACAGAGCATCAGAACTGTCACTTAAGCTCTTAACATTGCTGGGTTTGAATTATATCATATTATCTAACTATTTGTAAAGCCTGAACTATAAAATTAGGTGTTTTTCTACTGATTAAAATGAAGGGAATGTGACATGTACTCTGATTTCTGAATGCTGCGTATCTCTTTATGTGGTATCTGATAAGGTTTCTTTTTAATATCAGTTAATGTACAATCAGAAGGGTTTAAAGTGGGGACTTTTATTTTATGCTAGCAGGGTATTATTATTATTTCCAGACAAGCACAGAGGTTTTGGAAAGACCAAGAACATGCTCAGTTTGATTACTACAATGCTTCTAACCACGTCTTGTACTGTAGACTATAGTTGTATTTACGTTGTGTTGTATAGTGGCTCTTTTAAAGTCTAGTGAACAGAGAGAGCTGTACAGAGTGACTTCCTTTGGTCTGATGATAACGCTCTTGGCCCGTGCTGCATGTCTGAATCAGGCCATCTGCATCCTCAGTGGGAAACAAAAGCACACAAGCACCAGCAATGTGTGTGTGTGTGTGTGTGTGTGTGTGTAATGGTGAGGGAAAGCTTGTATGTGTTCACAAGGCAATGATTCAGTTCAGTAATGGAGTGTAATTTCTGGTGTGTAGCGTCTGAGAGGAGTTACTCTGTTCTGCTGTGTTTTAACTGGTCCCCTCTCGAGCTGGGTGGACCACGCACTGGCCTGTGATGTGTGCAGATTAGTGGTAATGGAGTTCCCAGCCTCAGAGTGCTGCTCAACCTCACTGTTTGCTCAACTTGGCAAATCACAGAGTCTGTCTGTGGCTTCCTGCCTTTGCCTTGGCTAGTGACACACACACTCACTCACTCACTCACTTACTGACTCACTCACTCACTCACACACTCACTCACTGACTCACTCACTCACTCACTCACTGACTCACTCACTTACTCACACACTCACACACTCACTCACTGACTCACTCACTCACTCACTCACTCACACACTCACTCACTCACTGACTCACTCACACACACTCACTCACTCACTCACTGACTCACTCACTTACTCACACACTCACACACTCACTCACTCACTCACTCACTCACTCACTCACTCCCAAACACAGCTGTGTAGATGCTATGAATCTGTTACTGCAGGGGTGCTGTGACAGTTTTTTACCCTGATTTGCTGATGCCATGGCAACCACCAGGTATATGTTCATCAGGCTAATGTGTAGGAGCAAGAATCTTCCAACACTCTCACATGCCCTTAGTGTAGCTACGCTGGGAAGAGAGACACCCCCAAAGTTTGCATCGAACGTGAGAACAAATCAAATGAAGAGTTGTTTCATTCTTGTTTTGTTTTTTTTTGTGATTAGTAGATTTAGTTTCCGTAGCAACACCCCTCTTAGCATTTATTCAGTAGGTTTCCCATGCAACAGTCAGTGTGTTTGTGCAGTCAGTTTACAGGTCGGCTCAAAGGCAACAAAGACTTCATACAGTATGGACATTATGCCATTAAGGTTTTGATGAAATATCAGTTTGTAGAGTCAAGATCATTTGAATTATCTCAAGATTTATTTCAGATGTATTCAGCATATTTCTGATGTCTGTAGACACATTTGTACTTACCTTGTGACATTAGGGTCCAGTCCTTTTACACTGATTTTTGATCATGTTTAGCTTTTGGACAGATCTGTCTGTAGTACAGGAGAATATTTAGCAGTATACCAGTACTGAACATCTCACCGAACTGGTGACTGGTACTTGTCTCCTCACCTGCCCTGAGTCCAGCTGAGGGGCAAAAGGAGGTGATTTGTGAGTGATACTCCTGGGTTTGTGAAAGGTTTCTCCTGTTCACATACAAGGACACGGAGCTAATGCCTCTATTGCTATGAAGTTCCAGACACACCAGCTGTGTAGGCAACGAGTGCCTGCCTTCCGCCAGCTCATCTGGGTCAGACGCTCTCTGCCGAGACCGTGGGTGACGGTACATCCGCTCACGGCCCAAACTGCGTTTGCATATTTAAAAGAACAGTAACAAAAAGCACAAAGTTTGTGCCCCTCAAAATACGGGATGTAAACGTGGACTGTGTGAAATTTACTTACACAAAGAGCTCCTGTCTTTATATTGTCTGATGAATACTGACCCTCTGCCCTGTTAATGCACTGAAAGTCTAGGTTTACCCTATTGTACCCCTGCTTCATCTGCACTGATGTGATTATGCCTGGATTGGGAGAATTTGATAGTCCAATTAGAAGTGGAAGTGCACAGAGTAGATTTTGTGTTTAAGGTTCAGTAATGGCAGAAGGACAATGGACTGCACAGCCATCACAGTTCCACTAATCACAAATGACATGATTCATGGGGAGAGAAATGGCATGAACGCAACAAGATCCATATGTGATAACGTTGAGAAGCTCACACAAGCTTTACTTGGCCTCCACCCCTGTGTCTGTCTGGACCATTTTTTGAAATGACCAAAGAAGGGTAGAAAAGAGACCATTAAGTGTAATATATGTTTTATTGCAACTAATGGCTCAGAGAGTTGCGATCCAGGTACCCAGATAAAGCAGGTAAATCCACTGACAGGAGCCTGAGTTGTATCTGCTGAGCGTGCTCATTGAGTTAGGAGGACATGCTCAGTAAAGACTGGTCACTCGGCCCCGTGTTTCCAGCTCTAATGCATGGAATGCATTGTTTATGAGATAGTAGGCCTGGATGTGTAATTGCCACAGGCATGGAGCACATATACACCATCTGTACAACCTCATACTCCGTTTATACTCTGCCTGTCACTGGTCACATTTGAATGCATCTGGTGTGTTGTCCGTGAGCCAGTTGAAGAAGTATGGTTCATCAGAAGTGGCTCTCTTTGTCCTGGTGAGAATGCACAGATGATTCATGGTCCGATATATTATGGGCTACATTTGCTGATATTTGGTGGGGATTTTACAAATAATCTTTGTTGATTGAAATAAGGAATGAGGAGGAGAAGTGGTGTTTGAACCCCTGCTTTCAAAGTGCCTTTACTGAGTTGTTGTGAGGTACAGAACATTGCGCCATGGGACCTGATTCAGATGTGGTTTCCTGCTCTTTCACCAGGTAGGTTTAAGAGAAGCATAACAGAATAAATTGCTCTTGGAGCAGGTTGAAAGCAGTACTATCTGTCCTTCTGTATGCCATTTCCATTTTCATCCTAACTGGTCCTGGTTGACGCATCTCCTGCATCACATGACTTCATTTTACTGATTGGTCTGATGTGTTGATTAACCTTGTCAAACCCTAATAACCTGCTGGCCTAAATTACCAAACATTTAGTCTTTTAGTCTAGTGGGGCAATTGTGTGTGATTGTAAGCTTGTCTAAAGGTACCAAGGCCATGTTAGAGGCCATAAACCAGTATATGTGTTGGGAAGAGTTGGGAAGGCTGGACTGGCTTCCTTTCTTTGTTAAAGGGGTGTAATGGTGGTCACCCCCTCCCCCCCCCCGCGCTGACTGCAGAGTCATTCGCCCCCCACATGCCCACGCCTGAGCATCCTCACCAGTGTAATTGTTACCTTGTGCGCTGCCTCCTCGACACACAATGGCCGCATGTCACTGGAGAAGGGAAAATTATGTGCCAACATTTGACAAGGTGTAATTGTTGGAGCAGTTTAAGCTATGCTGCAAAGTTTCAGTGAAAGTGGTATTTTGAACTTCCAAAGCTGGAACCGTGTGTTTGCAGGACCCAAGCTTGACTAAATCCCAGCCCAGAGCCTCACCGGAGAGTCAATGCTGCTCCTCTGTTCCTGCTGTTTATGCACTAGTCAAGCTCAGAGTTTGAGTTCTTTGAAAGTGGTCAGTAAGATGAGAACAGAGGAAGGTTGGAGCTGATCTCTTAGAGGCCACACCACTAGATTTTCAGATTCATCAGGCGGGGACTCCATGGATATTTGTTGCCCAAATCCCTTATTTTTTTTAGTCCTTAATAAAATGTATTTGCTAGAAAATTGATCAAATGCATTTATTGTTCTTAATTTGTGTGGTGAAACTGTCTTAGATTAAACCTACATTAATTCATTAATATTTTGACGCATTATGTAATATGATCTGATCATATGATTGTATCATCCTGTAAGAAGTAAAATGTGTTGAAAATGTCTTGGAGTAATGTTTTATGTTAGAATATTTAAAAATATTTAAGTATTTCCAATACATTTGCAAAATTAAAAAGAAAACAAAACAACCATTAACAAATAATCAAACCAACCAACCCACCAACCAACAAAAAATCCCAAACAATAATATATGCAACCAGAACTTCTTTGTGGTTGTGTAACAAGGTCAGCAAGTCTTCAAAATTTCAAATAATTTCAGTTTGACAAATGTTTTTAGTGTGGCCCAGGAAAGGTTTGAAATTTTAGGATATTTGTAAATCTTACTATTTACATTCTAAAAATATTTGAAGACTTTTAGGTTGCAGTATAGTGCTATTGTAGGTTACCATGGTAATGCCTTTCAAATTTGATTTGAAATTGAAATGTCAGGAAATGCAGTCAGCTGTTGATTGAGCTCTCTGGTCTCCTAACCTAAGATGTTTAAAGTCAGCCTTTTTAAAACAAAATGCCTACATCTAATATACACTCATCTATATGATATGCTCATCAAAAGTGAGATATATGACCAGTTGAGTAATAACTTATATTAACATACAACTCAGTAATAATAATGTAGAACTTACTAATAATAATAACTAGCCTGCAACTGCTCTAGAGGTAAATGTATTAACACAAACAACAGTAATTCATAGTGTGAAATAGGCAAGCTCCTTCTGCGCCCCTGGTGTTGTGGAGTAAACTATACAGTGTCTTTTATTTCTGTATTTTCCCAAATGTGCTGATGGTGTTTTGGCTCCAATCATTTTATGGATATGCGATCAGACAGCATTGGCAAACCACCCTACCCACTACCATGTCCCAGGGAATAGATGTTAGAATTAAACCTCTACCGCTTTTAACATGATTTGATTTCGTCTCCTAAATCTTTGCTCGTACAGCTGATATCCATAGTTCCCTCGGGTGGTTCATCTCCGCTCTTCTAATCTGAGATCATCCATGGGACCTGCTGTTCTGTTAGAGGCTCTCCTCCAGCCCAGGTCCCAGGCCAGGTGCCTCATGGATGGATGGAGTGTTGTAGAATGGTTAACAGTCTGGGATGAAGAGTCTGTCACAAGATATTACTTTGAGAAATCAAAGACCAAATACATAAACTATTATTTTAGTCAGATAAATGAAATAAAATAAAACATTTTCAAATTATATCTGTTTTGGACAGAATTTAACTTTTTAAACGTAATTCATTTTTATCCATGAAATTCTTATTTGTCCTTGACTCTAATAAGTTGGCATATGTTATGTTATGTTATGTTATGTTATGTTATGTTATGAGCTGTAGAGCCATCACGGAACACCAGTGACTTCTCAATGCTTCCTCAGTCTGGCCCAGAACCACAGGCTGTTCTGAATTTAGTACTGACCCAAACATAAAAGAACAAGATCTTGTTTCATAATCTTTGGCTTACTTTACAGCAAAGGTTGCCTGTTTTCTTGTGAATTAGCGAGTCTGCTGCTAGCTTCCATTTAGACCGAAGGCTATTTGTGGTGGTAGTTTGATAACGGCTGTGTCTTCAGTCTGGCTAGGGCGCATGCTGGGGGGTTGATGTGCTGCTCATTAGAAGAGTCTGTGGGTAATTACGAGCAAAGGAAAGCTACATTCTTTCAACTCATTGCCACTGAAGTCCATGTGGTGTCTTTGCCACAGAACCCCACAGGCACACAGTATTCTAAATAAAAGATCACCACAGTGCACAGAAAAGGCTCCTACATAGAGAAGCCATCGCCAGACTCCTAATCTCTTCAGATCTGGGCCAATTAGGACTTAGTGCAGCACCTCACATAAGTGCAGTTATATAGTCATTAACCTTGGCACCAAAAACATATTACCATTTCTCATTTATCAAATCATCATTAACATTTGCAATACAATAAGAGTACTTCTCGAAACAAATCTTACCAAGAGCACTACACGATGGATTACAGACAAAAGCCTGTAATTTACTCTAATTCATTAGTTTATGTTTCAAAAGTAAATATTTATGTCAGTAAACATGTCAGTGACATCAGAATGACAAGGCCTTGTGTCACTGTTTATGAAAAAGATGCTTAGTCAAAATGCTTACTCGTGGTAAACAGACCAGTGAGCTTTGTGGGTATTTTCTGAACAGACCAGTGAGCTCTGTGGGTATTTTCTGATGTCTACAGGTTTTGATGACAGTGGTTGATAATGCACAAGGTCACCTTTTCTGTGTGGCAGTAATCAGTTTCAACAGGGCAGGTACACATTGTAAGTAGGAGACGGGAGAGAGTTCATGTTTGGGTTTTTACTGTTTGCTCTGTAACGTGTTGACAGACATGTGTCTGCAGTACAGTAAAGAAAGATAGTGTTGCACAGGACTGGCCTTCATACATGACACCTGTACCAAAGAACTGAGAAAACAATCTTACACATAAACCATTTACCTGACACTTTTATCCAAAGCAACTTACAGTTATGACTGAGTACAACCTGAGCAATTGAGGGTTAAGGGTGTTGCTCAGGGACCCAACAGTAGCAGCTTGGCAGTGGTGGAGCTTGATCCAGCAACCTTACGATTACAAGTCAACTACCTTAACCATTGAGTTACCACTGCCCTTGGTACTTGCTCATCTGTTGCTGAATTGCTTTGAGGTTTTTTCATAGTATTTTGTGTTTATGGAGTTTGCCTACATTTAACACATTATAATTTTGGCCTTTCTACAATTCATATTTGTTCAGATGTTGCCAATTCAGTAACTGCTTAGAAAATGTAAAAAATTGCAAATATTTAATGGCATCATAAAAACTGAATCTCTATATGTAAATCATATTATGCATTTACTGTATATATATATGTGTGTGTATGTGTGTGGTTCACTATCTGACTGTAACGAGACCCTGTGGCAGGGGCTCTTGTCCCTGGCCAGAGTGGATGAGGGACTGCACGCATGTACCAGGCCCTGAATTAATCCTCAGGACGGGGGAGGGGGCGAGAGGACCCTTGGACACCTTCTGTTACCACGCAGGAGCAGGATGCCAGCAGAGTGACGTGGTTCTGTCCTGCGTCTCGCACAAGTCCAGTGAGAACTGAGGGTGCTGACAGAGACCAGAAAGTGACATACATGGGAAACACCACTTCAGTGGAGGTTAAATACTGTCCTCTTAAAAGTTTAGACACACGTGACTAATAAGCATTAGATATGGAAATTATTCACTATTCCCATCGTTTTTTAAACATTCTTTTAATGTAGTTCAGATAAATATGTTCACGTAGGAGTAGTAGCTGGAGATGGTGGACGTTGAGTTTACTGCAGTAGATTAGTCACGTGTGGTGTGCATGCTTATATGTGTCATGTGCGTGTGTAGGTGTGTGTGTGTGTGTGTGATAATGGGGCTGGAGCCTCAGAGGCAGTGTGTGTGTGTGTGTGATAATGGGGCCTCAGCCTCAGAGGCAGTGTGTGTGTGTGTGTGTGTGTGAGGCAGGATGGAGGCCTGCATGTTCCTCTTTCTGTAGGCGCTCCTGCTGTTCTCTTCTCCTCTAGCACAACTGCTCGCCTCATTGGTGCTTTTTTCTATTGTGCATACACAAATGTGTGTGTGTGTGTGTGTGTATTTGTGTTACAGTGAGTGAGGAATGGGGTTACACGGCGTTGTAGCAGGATTACTGAGGTGTGTGTGAGTGTGAGGGATCTGCATTAAGTAGTGTGGCTGTACAATATGGCATTGTGGGGTTACTCAGGTCTATCTGGCACAGAACCGTTCTCCCTCACACAGTTTAGTGAAGAAACCGTCTATTAATAGATCACGTCTTGTCCTACTTGGCAGCAGGAAGGGAACTAAAGGCAAGGAAAAAAAAAAACAAAGCCAGCAGACAAACAAATGGAGCATTAAAGTAGAACTTTAAAGTTACTCCTTAAACCTTTTAAAAAGAAAAAGGGTCTTTGTGCTTTTAAAGTATTTAAAAGCACAGAAATAGCAAACATGCTCAATGAAGCATACATTATCTTCATTCTATAATAATAAATACTAACGTTAAAGCCCATATATGATATCCTGAATGCAGAGAGGGAGAGAGAGAGACTCCATGGTGGCATATAGTCATGTGATTCTCATGAACCCTCTCGCTCAGGTATGTGTTTTTGAAGCTGAAATTAGCTCAGTTTTCTGCAGAACGCCCTGCTCATCTACGTTCTGTAACATTGCCGGACCTTTTCATGGAGAAATGTTCACAATAACCATGAAGAGAAAAACATCTGCTCAATGTCTGAGTGAGCAGAGCAGGCTTGTAGCCTCCTGTAGCCTCACTATTCTAACTGAGTAACCTGTTGTGGTCAGTAGCAGGTTAAAACGCCCAGTTGAGTGTGGCATAGGTGTGGGAGGCTTTTTGGCTCTTTGATGTTTATTTCACCAAACCCAGTTGAGTCCTTATAAGGAACCTTGAGTCACCTTAATCCCATGCAGGAATTTGGTTTTGGAATGGCAGTTCATAGAGGAAGGGCACTAAACTCCAGTGGGTCAGCGTCCGTATATTCCCGCGTGCTTCAGCCATCTAGGTGCCGACAGCCCGTCAAATGGAATGTGAAAATGAGGAAGTGGTGTGCTAAACTCAAAATAAACACGTGCACAGCAGGAAGCAGTACGAGTTTAGAGATATGGATCATATTTACCCAGCGGCTGTGAAGTTGCTCCAGTGGTGTGCGAGAGTCAATATTTCAGCAGTTTCACTTGACATTCAGCCCAGTGGAGCACGGTGACCGTAGCCGCACTGAACGTCACGTTAGTAAACTGCACAGAGGTGTTTGTCGAAAAAAGGCAGGAGAGTTGAGTGGTGTTTTTGCAGAGCGGAGCAGGAGGCTGGAAGGAGCACGCCGTGCCGTGCCAGGGTGTGTGGTGGGCTGGCCTGCTGCTCAAGTTGACACAGCTGTGCCCCAGGATGTCAGAGCCAAGCCTGCGTGTCTGTTTGCAATCCCCACGCAGAACATATTTCCTCTGCTATAAATAGCCTCCTTCCCCTCTGTGTCTGCGGACTCCTGGTTTTTCTCTTTCCTCAGTGTTCCTGCTCTGGTCGTAGATGACTGGGCAGGAAGCAGCACGCCTGCCTCCAGGTCTGTGCGTCTTCCTCCTAGGTGGGTTGGTTTAATGTGAAATGGTGGCCATGTGCTGCTGAAGATGATAGATTGACACAATGCTCCTCAGGTTGGTCTCATCTCACCCCGCTGCCTCAACCACGCCCCAACCCCATCTCCACCACCCCTGCCCCAACTACATGGGCGCCAGTACCCTTTGGTTGGCTTTTGAAGGGAAACCAGTATTTTGGTTTTAAACGTGACCCTCGGAAGGAAGGGAAATTGGATCTAAAATGGTTTGTGTTTATGTTGTAGTTCTGATGTGTTGGATGTGGCTCTAGAGAGCTGTGTTTCAGTGTCTTTTGCATTTAGCTCAGTTGTAAGGTGAGTGAGGAATGGCTGTCTTCTGTAGCCTGATTATCATTGCTCACCTCTCAACCACTGGCATTGCTAATACAGTTCTTGAATGGTTCTCATCCTATATTTAAAATAGAACGCATTTTGTTGTTTTATGTAAACACAAATCACACACTGCTACCGTCACTCAAGGTGTTCCCCAAAAGGTGTTCCTGTCCTTGGCCCTCTCCTGTTCATTATCTATGCTACCCCTTGGTCAGATTTTCCGCAGGCATGGTCTTTATTTCCACTGTTCTGCGGATGACACTCAGATCTACATTAACACCAAGGCTAACACTACCCTACCACCTCCTGCTTTACTCTCCTGTATCCAAGATCTCAAGCAGTGGATGAGCATACACATCTTAAAACTAAACTCTGGCAAAACAGAATTTCTACTTATTGGCCTGAAGCCCAAAATCTCAAATTTCTCCAATTTTAAATTAAATCTGGACGGTATCTTGTTCAGTTCCTCATCCACGGTTGGTGTACTCTTTGACTCCTCTCTCTCTTTTGAACGCCACATCCAGCCCCTGGTCAAAAATGCCTTTTTTCACCTTCATAATATCACTAGTCTTAAGCCCATGCTCTCCACACACGATGCCGAGACCTTGGTTCACGCCTTCATCACCTCCTGTCTTAATTACTGTAACTGAGAGAGGCGAAGCGGCACTACAGGAAGAAACTAGAGCCATAGTTCCAGCAGAGTGGCTCTAGATCCCTATGACGGGGACTATGGATGATTACGGACTACAGGAGCCCACCCCCCTGGACTAAGGAGCGCGGCTGAGTCTCTGGCGAATTAGTTAAATACATTCTTCGCTCACTTCGAGGCTGCACCTGGCAGTGCTAATGCTAACAGCACTAACAACGGTGCTAACAACGCAAATGGTGCTATCGACGCAGCCAACGGCGCATGCGCAGAGCCCACCAGAGGACAGCGTCCTGTCATCATCCACCTGGACAAAGGGAGGGATAATTATGTTAAAATGCTGTATGTTGACTACAGTTCAGCATTTAACACTGTCATCCCCTCCAGACTCACTTCGGGCACTTCGGGCTCTGAATCAGGGCAACTGATGAACTATGGGGACTCTGTGCACTGTATATGATGTCCACAATAACACCATAACAAACTGTAAAAACTGGAAATTGTAAAAAACTGGAAATTGTACATTGTATATACGCATATAATACATTCCCTCTTCATCCATCATTGCATATTTATTTATTCATGAAACCGCATCCATTTCCCTGCATATCTCTTTGGCTCGGACAGAGCAGTTACAAAAAGCGTTTCACTTGCAGTTATACCATGTATGACTATGTACGTGACAAATAAACTTTGGACTTTGAACTTTGAACTCTCTCTTCACTGGCATCCCTAACAAAACCATCCGCTCACTTCAATATGTCCAAAACTCAGCCGCAAGAATCCTCCTTCATATAAGGAAAATCGGTCCTCATCACCCCTGGTCTACATCAGCTACACTGGCTCCCCATCCCTGAACACATTCAGTTCTAAATCCTCCTCCTTACATCCAAAGCTCTGCACGGTCTTGCACCTCCCCATCTAACTCAACTCTTACACCCTCACTGCCCCACCCATACACTTCACTCCTCTACTGCAGGTCTCCTCTCCATCCCCAAGTTTAGACGGGTGTCTGTAGGAGGCAGATCCTTTAGTGTCATGGCCCCAAAACTATGGGACACTTTACCTCAATCTCTCTGTTTCTGCTCTTCACTCTCCTCTTCCAGCACTTTTTTTCTCAACATTTCTCATAACTTCTCTTCCTTTTCGTATTAATTAACATGTTGATTGTGTCAATTAATGCCTTTTTTCTCTCTCCAACTTTGTCATTGTAAAGTGACCTTGCTATATAATTAACTGTGTTATTGTTGTTATTATTATTATTATTATTATTATTATTATCTGCCATGCCTTGAACTAACACATGATGATGCATGGCTGTAAACCCTGTAAACCCTGTAAACCTCAGTGATGTGGTGAAACTGAGCTCTGTGTGTGACCACATGTGTATGGACCAGGGTCCAGTAGTACTTTGAGGAACGGCCTTCCTTCCTTGCGTGCCATTATCCTCAAAGTAGAGAGGGCACGATCCAGTATCACGTATCGGATATACACATGATAACAGCCAGGTTAGTTTGAGCAGGTCACATGATAAATAGCTTCACTGTTCACTGCTATATCTACGACCAACAGTGATTTCTTAATACATTCTTTAAAAACAACAAATGATGACGTTTCCAGTTTAACCATCAAGTAAAAAACTTCAGGGTTGTGGAAAGGAGAACGAGAAGCAGAAATGTGACAACCCAACCTGTAGAGGAGAAACAATAACCAAACTAATAAATCATGCATCTTCTCTAAACCCACAATGTTAATTACTATCTGGCTGTTGTGTATACAAACTGCATGAAAAAAAGGGGAAAAGTTAGCCTGCTGAGCTTTAAGGTAGACTTGATATTGTAGGAATAGGAAGCTGGACAAAGAGCTAACTTCAGCTAACATTAATAAGCTAACTTAACAAACATTTTTTTTGGGCTGGAAAGAATAACCACCTTGTAAACATCAGATTCAATTTCTATTGGTTTAAGCAGAGCTGGAGTGAAGAGAGACGCGTAGTACTGGTAGTGTCTGTCTGCTCACTTAGTGCTGAAATTCACAGCAGGTATAAGGTTCTTATTGAGAGAGAGAGAGAGAGAGAGAGAGAGAGAGAGAGAGAGAGAGAGAGAGAGAGAGAGAGAGAGAGAGAGCGTGTGTATGCGCGTGTGTGTGTGTATGCGCGTGTGTGTGTGTGTGTGTGTGTGAGTGTGTGTGTGTGAGTGTGAGTGTTTGTGTGTGTGTGCACTGATGGTATGTACAGCAAAGCTAAGAACTAAGCAGGTGTTGACCAAGGCAGTAAATATCATCTCACTAAGAAACACTGACTGTAAGACAATGAATGGAAAAAATGACATTTAGTCTTGTAAACAAAGTGTTTTATGTTTTATATTTTGTTTATTTTTATCTGTCATATCTATGCAAGACATCTGTAAAATAGCATATATAATACATCTCACAGAAAACATTTCCCCCAAACAACTAAACTACAGCTCCACGGTGTATTTTAATGAAAAATTATCAGATCGGTATCGATCTGAAATTCAAATGCAAGATATCAGTATCAGATCTGTACCAGAAAACCTCATATTGTGCCATCTCTACGCTAAAGCATAAACTGTTGCTGCAGCACACGATCTCGGCAAGGCTTGCTAGACATAAACGCACAGACGGAGGCAGAGGCTCCACCCAGTTCCGTCCCGTGGGACAGCTTGCAACCCCGGATCACTTAAGCATGCGGGCAGTTTCACACCAGCTGTAGAATTCTTATAGTTACAACAGATACAAGAGATGTGCTTTTATTTCTAGTACAGGAACATTAACATTAATAATAAGCATAGTTTGAGCCCTAGCAACAAAAAACCACCCATGTCCATACGGTCCTTCCACATCCTGCAACATTTTTAAAAGCCCACAAGAATTAAGTAATTTAAGTCTAAATAAAGCATATTTTGCATTTTAATGTAATTTTAATGTATAAGTTAAAATGTACAAAATCAAAAGCTAAAATAAATTATACTAAAAGGGGAAATGGCTGATATGTGGTTTTTCAATATAAGAGCTCATTTATCAGTAATGCATCATGATTAGTACGCACTATGGTTTATCAATAATGAATGGTGATTAGTACGCACTATGGCTTATCAGTAATGCATCACGGTTATAATGCACCATGGTTTGTCAGTAATGCGAAGTGTCCCATTTTGGCCAGACCAAACCACCATTTATAATGGATTTATTTACATTACAAAGCTTGACGAGCATTGGCACTTAGAAGCATAGGTCTGCAGTCTCAGGATATGAGTGAAACAATACCAGCTCTTCAACTTCTGACCTTATAATGCTCCTCAGGGCCCAAGACGCCTGTGGGCAGCTGACCATCCTCATCCTGTCTCCTGCTTTTCTTTCTCTCTCTGCAGACGAGTGTAAAAGAGGGCCTGCTCCTTAAACAGACCAGCTCGTTCCAGCGCTGGAAGAAACGCTACTTCAAGCTTCGCGGTCGGACACTTTACTACGCCAAGGATGCCAAGGTGAGGCTGGCTGTGTTTCAGGTGATAACGCCCAACCTCCCCACTGCTAAGCTTCCTCACCATGAGTCTGATCAGAGTCTGATTAGAATCTGATTCAGGGTGAGTGAATGGTGATGTATTGTGAGTGAATGGTGATGTATGGTGAGTGAATGAATGGTGATGTAGGGTGAGTGAATGGTGATGTATTGTGAGTGAATGATGATGTATGGTGAGTGAATGGTGATTTATGGTGAGTGAATGAATGGTGATGTATTGTGAGTGAATGATGATGTATGGTGAGTGAATGGTGATTTATGGTGAGTGAATGAATGGTGATGTAGGGTGAGTGAATGGTGATGTATGGTGAGTGAATGATGATGTATGGGAAGTGATTGATGATATATGATGAGCGATTGGTGATGTACGGTGAGTGATTGGTGATGCATGGTGAGCTCTGATTCCTCCAGAGCCTCACTGAGTCGTTCTGTCATACTACTTTTCCATCGACAAAGTGCCGGTGCTCGTGCTGGAGCTGGTGCTGTTTTCTTGTGAATTAGTGGGACCTTTTAAGGACAGACCCAATGTCTCCCACCGAGAACCTGATTTTCTGTGGTGGAACCGTTGAAGATTTTGTCACCAGCATCGGCACAGTGCCTGTGGAAAAGTGCTATGTGTGTTAATCACGGGAGCCTCTCTCACACAGCTGGAAAGCTGCCTGTTGGCACTGATATGGCCCACACTGGTCTTAACACCACTGTGTGTGTGTGTGTGTGTGTGTGTGTGTGTGTGTGTGTGTGTGTGTGTGTGTGTGTGTGGGGTGCCCTGCGGCAGACGGGTGGCGTGCTGGCACGCTGGCAGTACCGGGTCTCGCGTAGCCGCGTGTGTTGGAGAGTGCTGTCCGTGTGTTGGTCCAGCGCCAGACGCCCTCCCCCTGCTATGGGCGCCAGCGGATCGGAGGAAGGTTTGGTGGCGATTCGGGTTAGCAGAAGCAGCAGCGGCAGGCGCCTCTGCCCCTGGACGCCCACCTCTCTCTCACCCTCATCCCCGGGATTTGCTGACCGCTATTCGCTGCGTTCATTTGGCTGGCACACTCTGGCATCGTTTGAGATGCCTGTTCTCCCCATTGTTCCTGAGCTGGGAAGTGAGCCCTGCAATGGTTGAGAACAACATGATCCTGATTCGCCTGCATCGCATCATCACTGTCTGCCCGTCTCAGCAGGCAAAGGAGGAGGAGTGTCCTGGACTTGTGTGTTGTTGTTCTGTGTCTGAAAGGAGAGACCTGTGTTCCCTGAGCTTAACTCTGCATCCCCTCTGTGCACCCCACCCAGCACGAACAGCCTGTGGGAGCACTCCGCTGAGGGTGCTGTTACTGCCTTCATGTATGTTGTCTCATGCACCGTCGCGTTTGCTGACTGTTGAAATGAGGGGCTTCAGAGGCACCCAAAAGAAATACCTGCCAGGCCATTGCCGAGGGTCCTAGTCATGGCTGAAACCTGCAAAATCTGGAGCAGAAACCGTACCTGTGAGAGAGCGAGAGAGAGAGAGAGAGAGAGAGAGAGAGAGAGAGAGAGAGCGAGAGAGTGAGAGAGAGAGAGAGAGAGAGAGATAGAGAGGACTAACCATGACCTAACAGGCAGAAACAAGATGGGCAGACCTTGGCTGTGTGTGTTGGCATGGCACATGGCTCTCTGACAGACACTGCAGGCCGGGTGTCTGCGTTCCCATCTGCGGCAGCCTGCCAAGCTCACAGATCACATCGTAAACAGGATGTCACCATGCCTACATACCCCAGTCATCACTCACTTACTCGCTCGCTGACTCATTTATCTGCCAATCAGCACTCAGCCTCAGATTAGGTGCCGTAACGTGATCGGCCCTTAATTATCAGCCTTTGATCTTCCGGCAGCAAGTGGCCTGAGCAAGCGGGGAAAAAATCCCATTTTATCAGTCAACTACATACTGTTTTTAGACCTTTTCTGTGATATCTGTTGTCCACCTTCAAGAACGAGTGTGCTTTCTTGAAGAGCATGTGGAGACTCTGAAGGGGACTGTGTGAATGCCACACATCTCCTGTCTCTGGCTACACAGCTCTTTCCATGCTCCTGCCCTCCAGAGGACCATCGTGTATGAACCCACCCGGCCAAACCATGTGCATGCATGTCCATGTAGAGAATAAGAGGAAGACATCAATCACAACATGACTGTGCACACGGTGTAGTTTCTGCTTTCCTGTCACACGACTGTGAGAGAACAGTTGTCTCGTTATGTTGTTCTAACATCTGAAACTCAAGATTAAACATTTTTTTAGCCTTCTTTTTCTTCTTTTTAAACTGAAAGTTCAGAGGTCACACTGTGGCATGGCCATAACCATCTGTGTTTACCATTGCTCTGTTTTGCTGCCCACAGTCGCTCATCTTCGACGAGGTGGACCTCTCTGATGCCAGCGTCGCAGAGTCAAGCACTAAGAATGTCAACAACAGCTTCACGGTAGGCGGCCAATCTGCTGGATTACATCAACAGGCTGTGCAGCATTCACCATTCAGCACTGTCTGTCTCTCTGCCCTGTACACAGCAGTGCGTGTCTCAGAGTTCACAGAGTACTGATGGCATCACTAACACTTACAGGTTTTGAAAATTTGTCATAGTGGAAAACTAAAACTATATGAGGAACATCCATCACGCGCGACTCTGAAGCTAAACTGCAGCGTCTCCTTCCAGTACAGAATCCCTTCTCCAAGATTGGAGAATTAAAAGCCCATTGCATCGTTACACGCCTACAGAAATCTCACTTCTTTATGAAGGCGTTTTTTTACATGTAGAAGCTCATTCTGATTTAATTGTCTACTATTATCTTCACATTTGTCAAGACTGCACATCTAATCAGCCCCTTTGAAACACGCAGTTTCTATTTTCTGATGGTGTTTTTTTCCCGCTGCACTTTGGGAGTGCAACCAAGATGCATTTGTCATGTTAAGATCAGCTCTTCCGTGGAGCAGACAGTGCAGACTGAGTCCTTCTAGAAACTGCCATGCGCCCCTGGAGTGGCTAGAAAAGAGCATGTGGAGCCTAAGAACGCTTGAAAGAGAGTGAGGGTTATTCGCAGCAGCAGTAGCGCGAATGCCCTGCCCAGCCGCTCTGGGACGGCTTCGCTGCTGGTGCTTTGTTTACCGACGGTGTGTGTTCAGGGTGTTCACCATGCTGGATTACGTGGTCTGCTTCACACTACAAACATTTGTTTGTATCCACAAAGAATCTCCATTTTTAATTTCTGTGATTGTCCTTGTAAAGTAAATGGTGTTTTAATATCTCAGACGGAGCTGCGTTGCCCTCGTCCTGGTGCTCTTACTGTTCCAACATGTTTATGATTTATGACGAGTCTTCTTGTGCTGTTCTTGGTGTTATTGCTCCCCTGCTGAAAGAGGCTGACATCATGTATCTACTGACAGCTCACCCTCTCTGAGGGGATTTTACTGTAGTTCCATTAGAGGGGCTATCTGCATCTCTGCAGTTGAGCTATTTTCCGTTTCTAAAAATAGCACAGCATGGAGTATATCATTCAGAGAGAGAGAGAGAGAGAGAGAGAGAGAGAGAGAGAGAGAGAGAGAGAGGTGGGAGGAAGGGAGAGGGAGAGAGAGAGAGGGAGAGAGAGGGAGGGAGGGAGGGAGGGAGAGAGAGGAAGAGAGGGAGAGGGAGGGAGGGAGAGAGAGAGAGAGGGAGGGAGGGAGAGAGAGAGAGAGGGAGGGAGAGGGGGAGAGGGAGAGAGAGAGAGGGAGAGGGAGAGAGAGAGGGATGATGGGGTAGGGGGCTGTGCCTGCTGAACAGGAAGAAGCTGAGGTCTGAGGAACAAAAGGAAATCCTCAGAGTGACATCACGACTCGCACGGTGCGCCGCACCGAGCGGAGGACGAAGGGGAGAGCGTACTGGAGGCGCAGACGGGGCCGGACGAGCCAGCATCTGTCCTCCCCTGCAACGCTGATCCGGGGAGACGAGACAGAGCAGCTCCGTCAGGCTTGACCGAAGCACAAACCCTAGCGCCTCACACAGCCCTCTCTGAAGGGGCTGGGCTCTCTTTAAGATGCTCAGCGAGGCTATCCTGCAGAAACCGCCTTCTTCCTGAGAGGTTTTTTCCCCCTGTGCGTGTGTTCAGTTTCTCCAGGGCTGGAGTGGTCAGGAAGGGTTAGCAACAGTAAGGCAAGGAGAGATCAGACATCTCGTTCCTGCACATTACACACACACACACACACACACACACACACACACGTGCACGCGCAGGGGACAGGAGCTCCGGGATTCACAGCCGAGGCGGCATTGCGGCTGAGCAGAAGACTGGTGAGTGCTCACTCAGTTCAGAGATTTGTATGCACACACAGGGGGACAGAGTGGCGGAATTCCGCTCTGCTCTGTGCAGACGAATGTTAATGTTAATTAACAAATGTTAATGTTCTCTCTCTCCGTTCAGTCACAGAATGGGGACTCTCATTTAGATTGCAAATGACCTCTGTGGCTTGCTTTTTCCTTAGCGCTGTTTATGCAGTAGCCTGTGTGTGTGTGTGTCGGGGGGGGGGGGGGGGGGTGTTCTGAATTCAAGATTAAGAGCAGATTTGTACACCTTAATGTACATGGTGAGGGCAGGAAGTGATTCATTTCCTCAAGGGATCTTTGTCTCTTCCCCTGATGAGATACTCGTGTAGTTGTGTCCAGAGTTCTGTGGTTGTCTCTAGTGTGAAAAAAAGGGGAAAATGCAAGTGAATATCTTCATAAGTATAGCTGGTATATATTCACAAGTATAGCTGGTATATATTCACAAGTATAGCTGGTATATATTCACAAGTATAGCTGGTATATATTCATAAGTATATATGGCATATCTTGGGCTGATAAATTGTCTCCTGGCCTTCACATTTCCAGCACTGGTACCAGGATTACGCTGATGGCACTTTAATCCTGAGCTCAACAGTGAAGCTGCATTCCAGAACCTTGCATTTACCTTCTCTCTGTGTTATACGTGGATACCTCAGCTTAGCACACGCCCTTGTAGAAACAAGGCAAAACGACCTTTCTGCTTTGATACAAATTGCGCAGATAATGCTTGAAGGATCTTTTCATAAACTGAGAAGCCTGCCAGTACTCAGATTCAAATCCATAAGTGGTGGTCACATGTAATGGAATAATGAGAAGTTTTGCCAAGAGGAAACGAATCTGAGTGCACACAGACCCAGCGAGGGTCACGGCAGACAGTCGCTCACTATCTCAGGTAGGAATACAGGTGGATCTGTTGTGCAAGATGGCAGTGTGTTGTGCTTCATACCTACAACTGTTTAGTTTAGAACAGTGAGCTTTGCTCCGTGTATTATACTGAAGCTAAAACGTGTTTGAATGACATGTTTTAGCCTGCAGTGCATGACTGGCGTTACTTACCAAACACCAGGGTTGGCAGTGGTTCATTAAAAAGCTTACAGATATTTGTAAGACAGTTACAATTTTAGTCGATTTGGAAAGGAAATGCGCTGTTATTGTGATGTTATTACCTTATCTGTTTATCTGTAGTGGATTAAACACATGGCCTCTATGGCTTGCTGAAGCTCGGTAATGATATCAGTTATGATGAAATGATTGCTAGAATTATGCTGGAATGCATATACCTTAAAAATGTTGAATTCTGAACCACTATACTTTTAATCTTAAGTGTCACATAAGCATAAATTAGTTCTGTAGTTGTCCATCAAAGAACATTTTACAAAAACGTGAATTGCAGTTACAAAAATAAAGTGGCAGGTTTCAGCAAGAAATGTCCCAGTGTGTCTGAGATTCTCAGAGACTGTATATTAAATGGGTTCTGACTACCTGTGAACTAAAATCAGCTTTGATTGACTGCTTGTGAGGAAAACACATACCAAATATTTCCCATCGCATATAATGCAGTATATTGTTTTTAGTAATCAGATCCTGCACAATAAGAAAAACAGCCAAAAAAGTGTCCCGGTGTGGCTCAGCCCATTGGCCTAGGTGGCCCCAATCTGCACCACTGCCTGAATACTCTGTTAATGTAACCCAGAGTCGCGGAGGAAGACCGCGGGAGGAAGCACTCTCGGCCGTCTGCACACCAGAGAGTTTGAAGAGGCTTTAAGCACTAGCGGTTGGCCATGGCACAGCCGCGAGTCTGTGGTGGACTAACTCGCCCGTGGTGGACTCTGACTCGCCCGTGGTGGACTCTGACTCGCCCGTGGTGGACTCTGACTCGCCCGTGGCCCTGTAATGGGGGAGAAGAATACGAAGGTTACTGCTGCAGTGAAACGCTGCTCGAGGGTTTTATCTGTGATGGAAGGAAGAAGTGCTGTGAGTATTCAAACCAGATTCAGTGCCCAGCATTTTATGTCTTTCTTTAAGCACACTGTGCCACTGAGACCGGCGGCTCTCCGTAAAGGGCTTGTTGTGGAGATTTGCAGTATCTACGGAGAAGGTCTAAACAAACAAGAGAACTGCATGTGCGCATAAAACAAGCCTTCACCCGGCGAACCTCACATCTCTACCCTCCCTCTGCTGTATTTACACCTCTTGGCATTTACAAGGCAGTGCAGGGCCACTGATCCCATACATAGAAGCAGATCTTCACACTGGCACCAACTGGTATTTATGAAGAAGGCTTTTGCAGATTCCGATGTCTTGCCCCATCAAAGATCTGGCCTGGACTCTCTGGATACTGGCCCATGCTGACAAGATCTTATCTCCAAGGACGTTACAGTCCTGCCACTTACACTGCAAACATAGTTTAGTTCAAAAGTCTACATGGTCCTAGTTTAAATGCAAATATTGGTGTTTTAAGGTGTTGCAGGTATGGTGCAAGTTTAAGGATTTGTCTTGATATTGTGATTTTGTATCAATTAGTGCTGTTAATATGGTATAAATATCCATACTTTGTTATAAGGGAGCTTTCCTCTGGAAAAAAATAAGGAATATTTCTGTTAAAACACTGCGAGTAATAACCAGCTGAGGTGATGCCGAGGGTTACTGCTCACCCGCTGTCTGGGGTGCTAATTATTTGTGCTTTAACGACTCGTCTAGTGAAACAACTGTCAAATATCCAAGAAGCATCTTACGGAGTCCGGTAGAAGGCAGTAATGACACGTGAGTCGCGCGTGCATGTGTTGGTTTAAGGATAGCTTTTCGCCCGGTTTTGTGCTGACACTCAGGACGGCCTTGCTCCTCGAGAACCCTTCTCCTCTGCCTCCGTCTGTACCCTCTAATGCGCTCCACTGCAGGTCTGCACCGCTCGGCCTCCTCGGAGCGTCTTATGCAATTCACCTCGTGAACCGAACACCGAGCAAGACGCCACGCAAATCGCACACCAGAGTAAAGAGTAACGTAAAGTTTCGGTGCTCGGTTTGTTCTTCTAATGAAGAGACGACGCTGCAGTAGCCAACGACGCAAAGACGAATTACAAGCGACTTATTCCCTTGTTGAGCCAGCTGGTTATGGAGGATTTTAAGAAAACGTGGAAAGAAACTCGTGATTGAGGCGCGTCTAACGTGAGCAGATGGGTTTTATCAGCTGCATACTGCGCGAGCGAAGAGTGCAAGCTTGTTATTGGATTTCTAAATTAAATACCCCCTACCACTCTTTCAGATTGGCTCAGGAATGACACTTGTTCAGAGCAGTGGCCATGATACCAGCTGTTGATCACGGAAACAGCCTAAATCAAAATACAGTCGCAATTTGAGAGCCGACGTTAATGAATAGGATTCATGAAAGGTTAGTGCATGTTTGGTATTTCTGGAGTGGTAACATCTTTTCTAGTGCTATTTTAGTGAAGTCGCTGTTCTAATGGCCGCCTTGTTTTGTTGACACAGACGTGATGATGTTTTTTTATATGTTCTCAAATAACAGCCTTTACGACCCAGCTAATACTAGAGGAGCTCTGGTGGGGAGCTGAGGGCAGCCCCTCCTCCTTTGTCCTGCAGGGAGCACGTGTTGCTGAGTAAACACGCTTGCACTCCTCAGGTAGGCTCGTGCGAGGGACAATCAATAGATAATGTGAATATTAAAAGCACAGGGGCTCGTGAGCTTCTGAGCAAAGGCAGCCTCTGTTACGAAACAGGCGCTCCCCTGTCAGCCTGCAGCCGAGGAAAGGGTGGGGGGCGGGGCTGGTGGGGGGCGGGGCCTGGCGCTCATCTTTAAGCTCTGACCTGTCCTCAGCACACTCCCTGACAGGCTGAGACCCAGATAAGGCAGGAGAGTGAGGCGTTCGTCTCTCTCTCTCTCTCTCTCTCTCTCTCTCTCTCTCTCTCTCTCACTCTCACTCTCACTCCTCGCAGGTGATTACTCCTTTTCGAAGGCTCATCCTGTGTGCAGAGAACAGGAAGGAGATGGAAGACTGGATCAGTTCTTTGAAATCAGTTCAGTCCAGAGAGCATTACGAGGTAGGACTCTCTCTCGCACGCATTTTGTGGTCTCACTTTGAATGGAGTCTTGAACTTGAAGTAATAATGCAATGGACAGAAGAAACAGTTTCCTGTGTGATTTGCACGCGGTGCTGTGTATGTGTGATGTGATCTGTGCTTCGATATGCGCTGCTGTTGTGGCTTTTAACACAGATCTTAGGTTGGATGGTGCACTACATACGCATGCTACACGCTCACCACTCGCACTCGGCAAGTTTCAGCTATTCCAGCAGAGTCTACGCTGCATGCTTTTACGTAGATTACCTCTGTGTTGTTCTGCTGGGATTTTCTTCGCAGCTTCTTTTTCTTCTTCTTTGTGAAAAAGCACCAGTGATGGTGCTCAATGTTTTATTTATTTTTTCTTGTGTGGCTAATTATGTAGAAGAAAGATATAAATTTTATTTGAACATGTGAATGACACTGAAATATGTTTCTGTGAATTTCTGTAGCGTGATTGTTTTAAATTGCTTCAGTACGCAACCTGTTGATAGATAGTGATTATAAGTGTCTTTTTTTTTTGACACTGTATGGTAATAATATTGAATATATATTGCCTTGGAAACGAGAGGAAGGAAAAAGATTACATAAGTCCCCCAGCTCTGCAATACCACACCCTGAGCTTGCGCTCTCTGCCTGCCCCCACACAGCCGCCCAGCGGGGAGCAGTCCGTCCCTGCCTTTACCACTAATTAAGTCACGTCAGAAGCCCTGGGAGGAGGCCTGGCGTTACCTGTAGGACAAGGCTTTGCTCAATCAGAGTACGATACGTCCAGCTGTCTGTGGGCATCAGTACCTCTCGCTGGCTCTCTTCGCGTACCATTGTGCCTGGCAGAGTGTGGGCAGGCACGGCGAAGTCTGGGCTCAGCCGTGTGGTACTGCAGCACGGGTGCGCATGCGCCAGGGCGCCCGCCTCATCTCAAACCGAACAGCCATTGGCGCTCGCCTTGTGTTGAAAGTGCCTTTCTTTCCAGGGGCTCTGAAAATGTCTTATTCTGGTTCTGCCAATGTGTCTTAACTTCTCCTTTGTCAGACGGCACAGTTTAATGTGGAACATTTCTCAGGGATGCACAACTGGTATGCCTGCTCCCACGCTCGCCCAACCTTCTGCAACGTCTGCCGGGACAGCCTCTCAGGGGTCACCTCACATGGCCTCTCCTGCGAAGGTAGGTGCCGAATCACAGGAGCCGTGCTGTAGCAGCGCTCTCCTCCGGGCCTGCTGTGCGGCCTGAGCAGGTTCGGGGTTTACGCTCACAGATCTGTCGCTGAGCTCAGTGGATGGAGAGTACGATAATGTAATGCAGGCTGCAGGGTGCCGTGGGGGAGGAACAGTGAACATCACCCATGAAGCTTCACTGTGTGTGTGTTTGTGCATGTGAGTATTGTCTTGACAAATCTAGATACCTCAAAGAAGCTACTGGCAGGTTAATGCAATCGCTCTAAAAATACCGGCCTCAGTATCATTATGTTAATGCGCTGAAATGTGGAAAGATAAAAGTGCTAATTAGACTGTGAGATATGCAGATGGTGCTCATTAAACACCTCTGCCTGTCATTGGCTCTCACAAAACCAGGAAGTAAAAATAGCTTCACACTGTGTGACCAATAATCAGTGGGGCCTGATTTCGGCAAGAGTCTATTTTTATGCAACTGCAAACATATTGTTGACTTCATCAAAATATCATGTGCAGCATTTTTAAAATATTACTTTCAACCTTCCATGTCATCTGGAGAATTTGCATGCGTGTTGTGTGCAGCACGTTGTCCCGTGGTGCGTCGTGTGCTAGATTTGAGAAACATTCAGTCACTTTCATTCGGTGCTAATGAGCTATTCTTAATCAAGAAAGAGAAATGGGCAGAAACAGACACAATGGTGTGTGTGTGTGTGTGTGTGTGTGTGTGTGTGTGTGTGTGTGTGTGTGTGTGTGTGTCTCGCTCTCAGTGGAGCAGTAATGTCTCCCTCCCTCTCTCTCCAGGACTCCTGGCCTCTTGGGTGTTAATTAGGCCCCACTGTCAGGTTCTCATATGGTCTGCCTGAGCTTCGCATTAATATCTCTAGAGCTGCTTTTGGTCATTTTGGAAATGCCAGTGTACTGGCATCTGGAGAAGCCTGCATAGAAACACAGCCAGTGCGCACTGACCTGAAGAAGGCTCTTAAGCTGTCTGAGAAGGCCAAACAGTCACGATGTGGTTCAGAATTCTGTCGTGGCCATGAGTTCTGAGCTTCTGCTTCTCTTCGATTTCCTGTACCAGCCGGTCAGTAAGGACCGATGAGAGACGTGGTCCCCAACACGAGCCAGATTCCACATTTCTCACTAAATTTGACAGAGACATCCTGTCCATTAGCTGCACATTGTGTACTGTCCTGCTTTCTGTGAGCATCACTGAGCTCATAAATGGTTTGCTAACAGCTCTGAAGATGACATTAGCTTTATTGATTAGAGCTCCGTTTTCAGTGGGGCGGCGGATATGTGTAGAGACGATCGGGTGGGACTGCAGCCGAACAGGAGATCTGGAAAGAGCAGTTGCTTAGTACTAATGTCGTTGTGGTTGGTGAGGCTGTTCCATGGCATCACTTCCAAGACTCCTTATCTGTTACTGAGTGGCAGGAGATGAGGCTGATGTCTCCTGCCACACACAGTGTGTCTTCCACAAGCAGTACCCGTGGAAGTGAAGTGCACGTATGAGTGTGTGCTGGGCTAGGGGGGAGGATATGGCACTGAGATGAGCTAAGAGACTTTACACTGGTTGAAGTGTCACTGCCAGTGTGTGTGACCCAGAGTGACCCAGCAGCACATGGCAGTGCAGCTGGGTAAAGGTCTTAGATGCTGAGGATGGATCTCACCACATCTCGGCCTTTGTTTTTACTGTTTTTACTTTTCCTGTGACCCTTGTGGTGCACTCTCAGCTCTTAATGGTTTGTTGGCCAATCACTGACCAAAGGACAGACACACGGACGGACATACGGGTGTTCACGTGTTTTTGGTGATCAGATCGCGTTCAAGTTTCGTTTGGCCATAAACGCCCCGTGACGCTTTGTGATCAGATTATGATCAGAGATGGACCTTGTCCACATTTAATACAAAAGTATAAAACTAGAAAATATAAAATGTTGTAAATGGAAATCTGTCTGCCAATTGCTGATTCCTCTCTGGTGTCCAACATGTCCTCTGGACAGTAGTAGCCTTGACCACTGCAGGAACTACAGCATGCGGAAGAAAAAGCTTCTCGTCTCCTCACTGGTAGGAGCAGCTGTGAAATCACATATCCAGTAAGACGTATAACGGAAACGCGCTTTTTCCACAGGAGATTTAAATCGCATCTCATCTAGTCACAGTGGGGACAGATTTTTGTGAGAAGTGTGAACAGAATCCAAACATGAAACACATGTTAAGGTGAAGTGTAAACATGCGCTCGGAGATTAACGTGTGTACAGATTCGCTTTCAGCTGGTTAGTAAGCGAGACAGATCCTCTGCATTCATTATGAAGTGTGTGCGTGTATGCGTTCTGTAAAAGGTTTAGTGTCTAATTTGTGTGTGTTCATGTGGACTTGGCAGTAATTGTGTGGAAGATGTTTGCAGATCAATCAGCCACTTAATTCTCATCATGGACCCAGAACAGATGAACGTTCCCAATCCGATTACAGCTGCAATGCAATTTAGTGGAGGACATCAACACACAGACATTAGCTTACTGGTCCTCACCCACACCAGTCAGGTGCTTAGTGGTACAGAAAGTGTGAAGGTCTGTGTGTCTGTAAAGTCTAATTGATTCTGTTGCCTTGACTTGTACTTAATGTTTATATGATATGTTTCTGACTTTCATCCAGTGTTGGCATTAGATATCATGTTTCTGTTGTAAGGTGTTTAGGTCCTGGTTTTCTGTCCTTTGTAAGAACGCAGACAAGCACGACATGCTGGAGCTGTTCAAGGCTTCTGAACAGAAGGATTCAGGAATGTGTCCTCTCTCTTTACAGTGTGTAAATTCAAAGCCCACAAAAGGTGTGCTGTCAGAGCCACTAATAACTGCAAATGGACCACGCTGGCATCTATTGGGAAGGACATCATTGAGGACGAGGACGGGGTAAGACGCTTCTCTAACAGCCTGTCAGAGGACAAACGTGCTCATCGCAGAAACTACCACTAAGAGAGAAAGGCTGTGGCAGTCAGCCTAAGCGTGTGTGCGTGCGTGCATGTGTGTGCGTGTGTGTGCGTGCGTGCGCGTGCGTGTGTGTGTGTGTGTGTGTGTGTGTGTGTGTGTGTGTGTGTGTGTGTGTGTGTGTGTGTGTGTGTGTGTATGTATGTATGTGTGTATGTTTCCAGATTGCTATGCCCCACCAGTGGCTGGAAGGCAACCTGCCTGTCAGTGCCAAGTGTGCCGTGTGTGACAAAACCTGTGGCAGCGTGCTGCGTCTGCAGGACTGGCGCTGCCTCTGGTGCAAAGCCATGGTGAGGACTTCATATCCCACAGTTCCCGGTGACGCCACCCATCCGGATGCACACGGTGCCAGTGGAGCTGAGAGTTTGTCTTTTGCTTTAACAGGTGCATATGGCCTGCATGGACCTTTTCCCACGCAAGTGTCCTCTGGGCCAGTGCAAAGTGTCCATCATCCCCCCCACCGCGCTCAACAGCATCGACTCCGACGGTACGTGTCTTTGTTTTTTAATAAATGAAGATAAACAAAACAGAGAGCCAGCCAGTGCCCCTCCCTCTAGTGTGAGGGTGTGGAACCAGAGGAGATGTAGCTCATTTGCTTTGTTAATTCATGCCATTATGGAAGTAGAATTTCCTCTTCCTGTGCCCTTGTATGGTGATTTATTCGTGTCGATTGTGAGCGATCGTGCCCTCTGCCTTGCCGTGCCTCGCCTGCACGTGTGGAAGTTACTCTCCTTTCTTCCAAGCTAATAAGTCCTCTGTGTGAGTAAACATAACGGCACAAGCTTGGAAAATTCAAAATAAAGCAAACATGGGCGGCCCTGCCCTGCGCCGAGCTTTCTGAATGGGGGAGGGGGACGTTTGCTCAGCTCACCTTCGCACACACGTTACTGCAGCCTTGTTGTCCAGGAAATTGCACGCTGCTCTTTATTGACAGCTAAATAAAAACGCAATCTGGAGCAGATTGAGTTGCGCCAGCGCCATGACGACGCGAGGCGCAGCGGGGTGGGGCTGGCAGCTCGCCTTCCAACGCCTGCAGGGTCAGGCTGGCCTGACCTCTGAGAGCACCCTACATTGATCTGACCCCATGGCCCCCGTGGGAGACGTCTGAGGCTCTCCCTCTGATTGGAGAAGTGTGTATGGGAACTGAAGATTAGCTGGGGCCAGACAAATGCAATGGAAATCAATATGTGCGATGTTATGGTCTGATTAGAGTGTGTTAGTGGGCTGCTTCTGCTGGAGACAGAATGAAGGCAGAGCCTCTGTAGGAGTGTGGAGGGAGTGATATGACATGAGGGTGAACACGAGAGAGAGAGAGAGAAAGTGAGTGTGTGTGTGTGTGTGTGTGTGTGTGTGTGTGTGTGTGTGTGTGTGTGTGTGTGTGTGTGTGTGTGTGTGTGTGTACACTTCCTCAATCCTTCATGTGGAGGCATCCCCAGATCAGTGCTGGCTCAGGGGCCCGCTGGTCTTAACTGCCTTTGGCACATGCCAGAGCATCGTGACTCAGTCTCCTTCAGGGAGAGACGGGAGAGAGGGAGACTGGGAGGAGGGGGATGGTGAGACAGGGAACCCTTGGATAGTATTAGAGGGTTGGAAAGAGAAAGACAAGTGAGAGGGGGATGGGCTAAAGCTCAGCGATCTACTGCCCCTGCGCACACACACACACATACACACTCTCACACACACATACACACACACACACACACACACACACACTCTCACACACACACAGTCAAGCCCAGAGAGGCAGATCCATGCGTCTAAATCGGGCGTATGGGGAGTGTCTTTAACCCTTTGGGCTGGGCCGCTTGGACAGTGCTTTGGACACATGCTGTCTGCACACGCCCTCACACACTGAGGCTGGACAGCTGGAGCGCTGGTCTAATGAAGATGCAGCATGAGCAGCTCCTCTGAATCGGCCCTGAAACCATCACATCTCAAAGTCTTAATGTTGTCATTTGGACCTGCTCGGGTTTGATTCATTTATTGCAGTTCACTTAGTCTTGATGTATTGGAATTTCTCAGGAGTGTGTCTGAGTAACGCGCTGATTGAAACCCTTACCCAGGCTCCGGACTGCAGCTCAGCAGAGAGCAGGGGTCTTGCATGTGAGGGAAAGTCCTGTTGCTGTCCCATGCACTCTTGGTGATGTGACTCAGACTCTTTTTTTAAGATACTGTTATTCATGGCTCTTGCATAACTTTTTAACTCCCTTCAGCAAAGTGTAAAAATGTATGCATACACAATTTCCCACAGTGAGTCACATATTTGCAAAAACATTTGTGTTTCCAAGCAACATCGAAAAAAACCTCCAAACCCCTCCCCTGAATCTTTTGTTTAAAGCGTGACCTCGTGTTGTGTTGTGTTGTGTTGTGTTTTTTTTACAGGCTTTTGGAAGGCCACCTGCCCTCCGTCGTGTGCCAGCCCACTCTTAGTGTTTGTCAACTCCAAAAGTGGAGACAACCAAGGAGTGAAGTTCCTGCGTCGCTTCAAACAGCTGCTCAACCCTGCTCAGGTCTTTGACCTCGTCAACGGTGGTCCTCATTTAGGGTGAGCCATGCCGTGGACGTCTGCACGTGTGGACGCCAGGCTAAGATATCACTCTATTGTAACTACTGCGGTTGATTACACTCAGAGACCTTGTGAAGGTGAGGTGGTTTTCTTAACTATCATGACACTCGGATTTGGTTTGTGTCTTCATTCCTCAGGCTGCGCTTATTTCAAAAGTTCGACAATTTCCGAATCCTGGTCTGTGGCGGAGATGGTAGCGTGGGCTGGGTCCTGTCTGAAATCGATACGCTCAACCTACACAAACAGGTGCCTCTCAGCCCTTGGCATTGTTCCCAGTGCCGGCGAGATGGGTGGTGCCTGCAGACGAGGATCGGCCAGACGGCTGACTGTGCTCTCTTGTTGTCATCAGTGCCAGCT
Source organism: Electrophorus electricus (assembly GCF_041902795.1). Classification (NCBI taxonomy): domain Eukaryota; kingdom Metazoa; phylum Chordata; class Actinopteri; order Gymnotiformes; family Gymnotidae; genus Electrophorus; species Electrophorus electricus. Next base: position 39,691,736 of record NC_137500.1, read on the forward strand.
GGGCGTGCTGCCTCTGGGCACAGGCAACGACCTGGCGCGTGTGCTGGGCTGGGGACCGTCGTGCGACGATGACGCGCAGCTGCCACAGATCCTGGCCAAACTGGAGCGAGCCAGCACCAAAATGCTGGATAGGTAGCATGAAACAGCACAGACATTAAACGTGAACCACGAGAGTCACGGCATCACACTGAGGAATGCTCATGCCACATCGCTCACTAGGTTCTCCAAGACCTGTATTTACCTGCATATCAAGTGCTTTTTCTTAGCCGATTTAGGAATATTCAGGTGTGTGATGATGTCAGTGCCCCGTGGGAAGCCTGGCTCGGACCCACACTCTGAGAGCGTACTGTTTTCCTGCACGCATACTCAGTCCACACGGCAGCTGTTATATTCTTTTTGTCGCAAACCCAAATGAAGTGTTTGCAGCCAAAGGCAGGAGGTGGGCCTGTCTGGACGGTGGCTGAGCACACGGCTGTTTCTGCTCCGCACAGGTGGAGCATAATGACGTACGAGATTAAAATCCCTCCCAAGCACAGCTGCCCTGCTACGCCCGAGGAGACAGAGGACTGCCAGGTAGTCCTGAAACACACACCCACTTCCACAAGCAGTCAAAGGTTACTGTAAGACGTTGGTTTATGTCACGGTATGTCAGCTCGCCACCCTTTGACGTTTGGAGACTTGATTTTTGGAGAATGCCCTCCTGCAATGTTTCCCACGTGGCTTCAGTTTCAGATTACAGATTATGAAGATTCGGTCGCTGCTCATCTCAGTAAGATTCTCAACTCAGATCAGCACTCCGTGGTCATATCCTCAGCAAAGTGAGTCTTGGGAGTCTTTCCCACACTGAGCACATGCCAGGCCTGCAGAAGCAGAGAGGGAGGAACCAACCTGCCTCTGCTCTCTCCACTAGAATCCTCTGTGAAACAGTGAAGGACTTTGTGGCCAAAGTGGGGAAGTCCTACGAGAAGACGCTGGAGAACAGTGAGGAGGCTGAGAGCATGGCTCAGAAGGTAAGACTCCAGCCCTGCTCTCCTACACGCGTTTAGAGGCTTGGCTTCCCCCCCAGGTTTCCAATCTTGCTCCAAACCTAAAGTGAGGATTTTTGTTAATATTTGAGAGTGAAGGAGGAAACACGGCGTTCCCCATCCCGGTTTTCCTAAGCTGTGTGCCGAACGCCTTCCCTCTCGCTGCGCAGTGTGCCGTCCTGAACGAGAAGCTGGACTCACTCCTGCAGACGCTGAACGCCGAGGCCCGTGCAGCCAGGCCTCCTGCTCTCACTACTCCGCCCATCGTGGAGGAGGAGCTGAGCGAGGAGGAGGAGCTGAGCGAGGAGTCCCTGACAGAGTTGAAGGAGAAGCTGGAACAGAGCGCCACGGAGAAGGAGGCGCGGTGCGACCTCCTCCGGCCGCGGGAGCAGCTGGTGCTCCGCGCCAACAGCCTGAAGAAGGCCGTGCGGCAGATCATTGAGCAGGCGGAGAAAAGTAAGATGGGGATGGGGGGGCATGCCAACTGCTGTCCTGCTGGATTTAGTGAGCTCTTCACATGAGAGCACAGCATGACGCACAACAACATGCACCATTAGGCCAGCAGACGCAGCCACTCACCTTTACCTAAAAGTTGAGAAGGGAAGGTTTTTGCTCACCGGGGCTGGTTCCTGTCTCCTAGTGGTGGATGAACAGAACGCCCACACGGATGAGCAGGAGCTGCAGGCGCCGGGCGAGTTCAAAAAGGACATGGAAGACGAAAACAGGGAGAGTGAGAAGGATGAGGACACGAAGGAGCTGGAGGCTCTGCCCGGTGAGTCCCGTCAGCTCCAGCACCAGTAGTCCACAGACAAAGACGGTGATGCTGCCCTCTAGTGTCTACAGCATGTTATGGCAACATTTGATCTCCCCTGAAGAACTTGCAGCCAGCGATGCGAGGAGCAGTCTTGTGCTTTCTAACACAGCTGATTTTTGTGCCTTTAATGTGACGAAATAATGTTTCTTATACTTCTACCAGTGGCTCAGTTGCGCAAACGCTATTGCATAAGTGTGTGTATAGGTGTGTTTGTGTTGTACGTGTGTGTGTGTGTGTGTGTGTGTGTGTGTGTGAGTTGTGCATGTGCTTATGAGCTGTAATTGTGTGATCCATTTGTCTCTATAATGAGCATGTCATCGTGTGCTGGACAGTGGCACTTAGACAGGCTGGCTTCCCACTTGTCTGGGTCCTCAGGGGCTCCAGATCCCTCCACCAGCTCACAGCTGTCGGCCTGTTGTTCGCTGCCTTTGATGTACCAGTGTTTGTTCATGTTAATTTCCATAGAACTTTCCTGTGACTTTTTTTGGCTTCGTATGGAAAACTAATATTCCAGTTGTTTCTGGAATTATGCGATTTAGACTAGTGTTAGAACTTTATAAAGAGCCACAGAACTCACATTTACAAACAGAAAATTACATTCCATTAATTAGTTTTGCTAACATCCGTCCATATTTTGCTACACCAAATGACAGTTTGGGGCCGAATGCTGCCGTGGCGTCTGCTTCTCTTCTACTGCTCTGTGCCTTCTGCTGTTGAGGTTCTGTGCCTGAGAGGCCATGTGAATGTAGCTTATATGGTTTTCATGGTCACAAGTGTTAACATGCCCTCTTGCTTCACTCCTGCAGTGGCAAAATCGCCCTGCTCGCCTGCGGAGAGTCGAGTGAGTCGCAGCACACAGTCCTGCGGCTCCTTCTCCATCCCTCCCTTCACCGCGAGCAAGGAAAACCTGCCTGTCCTGAACACTCGTATTATCTGCCCAGGTAGGACCTCGCACTCGCCATTTACGCCACCTCAGGGATCTAAGAGCATCGCGTGTCCACAGTGGGCCGTTTCTAATCACTGATGGCTGTCTCGCGGCGCTGTCGATCTGCAGGTTTGCGGGCAGGCCTCGCCGCCTCCATCGCCGGGAGCTCCATCATCAGTAAGATGCTGCTGGCCAACATCGACCCTTTTGGAGCCACGCCCTTCATTGACCCGGACCTGGACTTGCTGTGAGCACGCCGGCTCAGCGCCGCACTCCAGCTGTGCTGACAGACAGCCATCGCTAATGTTGATGTTTGTTGATGACTTGGCCCACAGAGACGGGTATCTGGAGAAGTGCGTGATGAACAACTACTTTGGGATCGGTTTGGACGCCAAGATCTCACTAGAGTTCAATAACAAGCGTGAAGAGCATCCAGAGAAGTGCCGGTCAGGCTCCTGCCTCTCGCCATCATCGCCTCACTGAGAGCATTTGTGCAATGTTTAATAAACAGAGTTCACTTTTGTTCATGTTTTTGTTACCCTGAATTTAACCTGTGCAGTTTTGCAGACCCGGGGAGTTGTGTGTAACTGGACAGAGCAAGGTAGCCGTCTCAGAGGAACCCTGCCAAACCTGCTCTGACCTTCTGGGCTTTGGCCTTTATTTTCATGCCCCCCGTGTAGGAGTCGCACCAAGAACATGATGTGGTACGGAGTCTTGGGCACCAAGGAGCTTCTGCAGAGAACCTACAAGAACCTGGAGCAAAAAGTACAGTTAGAGGTATAACATGAAGGCCAGCAGGCCTGGTACAGAACAGCCCAGTATTAGACTGCTTAAAAAAGTAGCAACAATGTCAGAATGGTTCGTTTTATGAAGAGTGATTGCGGACAGGTACTTAAACGTAATGATGTAAGTAATCACTTTTATCTGACACATTTATCCAAAGCAACTTACAATTCTGACTGACTACAGCTTGAGTAATTGAGGGTTAAAGGTCTTGCTCAGGGGCCCAACAGTGACAACTTGGCAGTTGTGGGACTTGAACTAGCAACCATCCTATTACAAGTCAAGAACCTTAAACACTGAGCCACTACTGCCCATTAATGACACACATGTGATATTTCAGTATTCCGCTCGTTCTTTACTGGCTCGACGGGGAGTTTGTAGTGGTGAGCGGAATGGCCCAGCTGTTCCGAATGGCTCATTGCTGTGTGATTGATTTTGCAGTGTGACGGACAGTACATCCCACTGCCCAGTCTGCAGGGAATCGCCGTGCTGAACATTCCCAGCTACGCTGGAGGGACCAATTTCTGGGGCGGGACCAAAGAGGATGATGTACGTGACCCGGCCACCCCACATCTCCCCTCTTCCTGTGTCTAGTTTAGCTCCCGTCTTTCCATCCTAACTTTAATCTCCTTGTTTCTTCTCGATGTGGCCCAGAGCTCTTTGGGGTTTGGCTCTTGTGCGATGGCATTTTTGTATAAACGTGTTGGATTCACTTCCTGGAACATTTCTGAACTGCTCTCCTGAAGCATGTCAGATCTGTTCTTTAAACTGATGCACAAAACCAACAGGACCTGGAGAAACTCACTCAGAAAACCCTGCTGGCAAAGTAGCATTATTCAGAAAATGTAAAATGGATCATTTTTATTATGCATTTTATAATAAATAATTCACAAATTATTATTATGTATCTATTCATACTTTTCTAATATACATTTTTATTTATAAATACAATAAGGGCAAATGCATCATTGAGTGGCACTCTGACCACACTAGGCCTGTCCTGTGGGTCTCTGAACAAACCCTGATCATTCTGCTCTGACGCGAGCCTTTAATGAGCGGTTTGTCTGAGCCAGCTCCAGAATGAGAGGGTTCCCCCCTCCAGCCCCTGAGCCAAAGCTACACTGGGTCCTACAGTGAAGTCCTGTTACGTAAGCGCCAGGACAGATTACGGAGCACTGACATGCCTGTGATCTCCGACGGGACATCCAGTGAACCTGTCAGAAGGTTCAGCTTTGACTCCACAGCCAGCCTGTCGACATTGCACGTCAGTGCTGGGAGTCTTGGTCTTATTCTGGTTTTGGGTCACAGCTAATAAACACAGTTTGGGACACATTTAGTTTTGCCCTTGTTTTGAAAATGCACACACACAACTAAAAAATATCACAAAAAAAAAAATCACGGAGTTAATTCCCTTCGTGATAGTAGTTAGGTTGTGTATCGGTGTGAAAGGCCCTCTAGTGGTGATGTAATAGACAAACAAATTTTTATCTTCTTTTTTGCATGGAGTAAATAAATGAATTTTCAGAGCTTTGTTGTTTTTCAATTCACATCTAGATATTTTGTGCTCCATCGTTTGATGATAAAATCTTGGAGGTGGTGGCTGTGTTTGGGAGTATGCAGATGGCAGTGTCCAGAGTGATCAAACTCCAGCATCACCGCATAGCGCAGGTGACTCCTACACGTACACACCACAGAGCTTTATCATTTATAATATATTTATAATATGTGGTGTGCCATCTGCTCTGTAACCCTCAGGACATTACCACTGGTAAAATGCTGTCCTTGTCTCTGACTCGCTCACAGTGTCGCACAGTGAAGATCACTATTCTGGGAGACGAAGGGGTGCCTGTCCAGGTGGATGGAGAGGCTTGGATTCAGCCGCCCGGGGTTATCAAAATCCAGCACAAGAACCGGGCCCAGATGCTGACCAGAGACAGGGTGAGTGCCGATGCGCTGACACGCACGCCCGCGTGCAGTTGGCCGAGTCGCGGCACCCGGCTGAACCGCTGCCTCGGTCCCGGTCCTCCGCAGGCCTTCGAGAACACGCTGAAGTCGTGGGAGGACAAGCTGAAGTACGACAAGCCTCCGCTGCGCCCACACCTCTACCCACAGCACTCCGTGGACCTGGCCACCGAGGAGGAGGCCAGCCTGGTGCAGACATGCGCCCGCGCTGCCGACCAACTCATCACACATATCTGTGAGGCGGCCAAGACCAACGGGCTGCTGGAGCAGGAGCTCGCACACGCCGTCAACGCCGCGTCACATGCCATCAACAAAACTCACCCCAAGTTCCCCGAGGTGAGATGGGCGTTTTGGGAGACCCCACCTGAGAGTACATGTTTGGTGATCTCATAGTCTGGTGGTTCTTTCTGCTACCTTCCTTTAGAGTCTGACCAGAAACACAGCCATCGAGGTGGCCAGCACGGTGAAGGCTCTGCACAACGAGACTGAATCATTACTTGTCGGGCGAGTGTCTTTGGTGAGGCCATTTTTCAAAAGTCCTGTGTTATTTTTTCCTTCTAACAATGGAGCCCCATTGCCTCCCTGACTGTCAGCGTTAAACCTCAGACATCTTCGTGGTTTCCATTGGTGCTACTGTTGTTCATGGCTGCTGTGTGTGTGGTTTTTGGCTGTGCAGCAGCTGGATCCGCCCGAGGAGGAGCTGCTGTCCAGCTCCCTGCAGAGTGTGGAGCTGGAGCTGGGCAAGCTGGTGGAGGTACCCTGGCTCTACCACATCCTGCAGCCCAACGATGAGGAGGTGAGTCCTGCACCGTGCCGCACTGGGAACGGGAACGTGATAACGGAGAGCGGGATAGCGGAGACGCTGGCATCAGTCATCAGCACGTCCAAGACGTCAAAAAGGGCCGGTTGGAATGAAAAGTGTGTGTGTATGTGTGTGTGTATGTGTGTGTGTGTGTGTGTGTGTGTGTGTGTGTGTGTGTGTGTGTGTGTGTGTAGGACCACTCACTGGAGTATGGCAAGAGGAACAGTCGCAGTGGCGTATTCCGCATTGTGCCAAAGTTCAAGAAGGAGAAAGCCCTGAAGAAGCCCAGCCCACAGTCCGGTAAGAGCTCCTCACTCGTCCGCTGGAGCGTTCATGAAGTGCAGTGTCGTGTCTGGAAATTGACAGGAATATCTTATTGCCGAGTGATGTAAGAACTGAAACCTCAGGTGTTTATTTTGAGAAGATGGTCGCGTCACTGATATGACATCGTCCCATTTAAAGAGTGGTGTGTCTGACCTCTTAAAATCAGTATGGCAGTGAGGTGTGGCCTGTTTGCTGACAGCTACACAAAGCATTGACCCCACTCACACCCACCCACCCAAAAGTGCTCTCGGTTATGTGATGTCATTGGTCCAACCATTCGTGACCATCCTGCACCTCCTGTGTTCATGCTGTCTTCCTGTCCATCCATACACATAAAGCAAAGCACAAATCAGGGCTCTGCTCAAAGAAGGAGAACCTCCGTGCTCGGCGCACAGAAGGATGCTGGGTTCACACACACAATTCCGGACTGGTCTTCATCATTCGCATGAGTGTACATTATAGGACATTTACAAACTTAATAGGTAGTTTACATTACAAACAGTAGGTGATATTCATTTCCAGGCAAGTGAACTGTTACACCAAAGTCCACGGTCGGTTTTGTGTTTGGACTGAAACTCTTTCAAATCTTGAGTAAAAATGAATCTCTGAAGCATCTTTAGGGATGAGCCAGAGTTTAGGGAGGGAAAGGCCAAAGCATGGCGTGACGACTAGATGTAGAGTATTGGGGCCTCAGACTCCCAAACTCCCTCCTTTCTCTCTTTCTCTCTCTCTCTCTAAATCCATGTTTCTCTCCTGTCTTTTGTGTGTGCTCTGAATGCGGTGGTGGAGGTCCCACAGTGATAACCTGCATGTCGGAAAACCTCTGGGTATGCCAGTGACCAGAGGCCTTACCAAACCCAGCCTGTTTAACCCTTTCTCTGCCAGCCTCTGCTCTCTCTCTCTCTCTCTCTCTCTCTCTGTCTCTCTCTCCTTCCCATCTCTCTCTTGCTGGTTGATTTTTCTCCCCTTGTGCTCGCTGTTGTGGTGGTGGTGGTGGTGGTTTTCTCCTCATTTCCACCCCATCCAGCTCAGCCCCTGTGCTTTGTGTCGTGTGTGTGTGTGGGGGGGCCCAAGAGACTCAAGGGGGGTTTCTCGCTCTTGACTTGTGTAGTTCAGAGGTGGGGCACTGAGGAGGTGGGTGCCTGGCTGGAGCAGCTCAGCTTGGGGGAGTACAAAGACACCTTCATCCGGCATGACATCCGCGGCTCTGAGCTCCTACACCTGGAGAGGAGGGACCTGAAGGTATACAACACACCCCCTTTTGTGCCTCACAATGTCCCTCAGAACAAACAGAACCTTCCTTCTCCTCCTTTAACCTGCCTCTGTCACTCTCTCTCTCTCGTTCTTTCTTTCCTGTCTCTTGACCCGTTTGCTGTTTTGTGCTGCACTGCTCTGCTTGGCTTCCTGTGTGCAAGTGTCATTTGGGACTTGAACCCACTTACGTACTAACTGTCTGTGGCCCTCCCCTGCTGCAGCCTGAGGTGTAGGTTAGTCAGTGGGGGCAGGGGGACTCGCTCTGTGGCTGCACCTGTAGTGTCATGTGACCCATGCATCAGCTAGGGAGCCACTACGGACAAGCCAACCTGTGTGAAGAGCTCCGCTGAGAACAAGAAGGCCTCCATTTTTGCGGTTTTTGGAGTTCAGTGAGAGAAAAGTGTGTGTGTGTGTAAGATCACCAACACTTAGATTACATTTCTATATCATGTGCAAATCCATAGCTTACCTGATCAAGTAAAAATGCACATGTCTGACCATTTAAAAGCTCGTGTTAATTCATTCAGCCATTATGGCTAATTGAAAACTTTAACCAGTAACTGAAGACATCGTTGGCCATCCCGTTTGTGTTTGTGGAGTATATCCATGTCAGCATGAAGACTCACCCGAGCCACAACAACCGAAACGCACCAAGGAAACGTGTACATGTGTACATTACACAATCGCTTTATCCACAAATTCACACTTTAGATGCAAAGTTTGAAATCATTTGATACATGATGGTATGTTGTCTGTTTGTTATTTGTATTAAATGTGTTAGCAGCCTTCATGAAAAACACTGAACCAGTCATAGAATCCAGAAATGTAACAAGTGGATTGTTTGCATATTTAAAGCTTCACCCAGAATACATATTTATGGGACTGTGATGTTTTTTCTTTGTTGTGATCCCCTCATTTCAAATGTCACTGTCATTTATCTGTAAGAACTCCCATGTTGTTTCTTGGCTTTTCCTGGTGTATTTATGGGAAACCAGTTATTTCAAGAAGAAAGAGACTAAAAGGTTCCAGTTCCACTGGCATTGCTGGCGATGTTGTGCAATAGTTAATTTCAGTTTCAGTACAGTGTGGACTGTAATACAGCCCTGTTAACACTAATACAGTAGACTGTTTTAAGAAAGCAGTGAAGCATATGCTTTTAGTTTTTGCTTCATTTATTTCTGAGTAAAAAAATTGCAATTACAGTATTTTAATTTTACACATTTTACATAATTTCAGTCTGCAACTCCATAGAGATTAAAGAAATATACACACTGTATATGCACTTTGAAATTAGGACAAAATTGATAATGTTCCCACTGACTAAAATCACGTGATTCTAAGCAGACTCTGTGTGCTCATCTCTGCAGGATCTGGGGATCTCGAAGGTGGGTCATATGAAGAGAATCCTGCAGGGAACTAAGGAACTGGCCAAGAGCGCCCTGATGGACTTGTGAGGGCCGAGCGCTCGCTTCCGTCACCTGAGGTGGACAGTGTTTGCAGCACCACTGTCCAGACGAGCTCCGTATCCAGGGGCTACTCCCCCTGAATGTCATGGTTTCAAACGAGTGCTGGTGCCAAAATAGACGTAGAGTTAGAACATTCCATGTGGCTGTAGATTAATAGGGGGAAGCAAAAGCCATTTTTTACTGCATTGATGGCACAATCAGGTATGCAACTCTCACTGTAGAGGCAACTTCTGGCATCTTTACAAGAGTCAAGTAGCAAAACAGGACTTCCATGAAGTGTTCACTGTGGGTGAAGTGAGGCCTTTTAAGAGCTTGCTGGCCCTTCGCTTTGCGGTGGGTGGCCACAGCAGGACGGGGACGGGATGTCTCAGCAATATTCCTCTTTCGACAGCACTGTTTACATTTTGAAGAGACAGCAAAATGACTGCTGTGGCCTTGCAGTCTGACGGCCATCGCTGCAAACCGGCCCTGCAGTCCAGGAAAACATTCGCAGTGACATTCTGATGCATGGTATTTATGCTTGATTTGGATGTCTACGTCACTGCATGATTAGTGTCATGTTTTTATTGTACAAACTACCACTTGAACAAGTTTTCTATGACTTTAGTATGATACTACTGAAGTGTCCCTGTGGTCTTGTTAGACTGCTGCTTTCTTTCTATTTATTTCTTCGCATGAAATCTGTTTCAAAGAGCAAAATGTTGTGCCATATTTATTGTAAAATATGCTTTATTGATAGCAAGGTTATATATGATTAGCACATAAAGTAAGACAATATATCAGTTCAAGAAAACAGTACCAAAGCAAATGTGCCCAATTTATTGTCCTTTTGAAAGTTTCCATCTAGAGGTTCCCCAAATTTAATAACACATAGTAATTATAAGTATCACTTTCCCAAAATTCAGTAACATCATTTTAAGCATCAACTATTAGTGTGGTAATTGTTAGATCAATGCAATATAGTCACTTCTCATATCAGCTCTAAATGTACATTAATTATTTAACTATTTTTGCTTGGACTAGGACGCTTCTTTTAATCCTAAAACTGTGCAGTTGATCTGCATCTTTGCATAAGTTTCTCATGATTGTTGCTCCTTGAATTGCATTTAGGGTTAAATTTGACTTTGATAGGATACCCAGAACTCTGTTTTAAGCTGATGGCATTACAGGGTATACTAGTGTAGGTGAAGTTTGGTTAGTTAATATATGCACTGTAAATATATCTGACAGTCTATACTGTTCAATCCAACTGTAAGGAAAAGGTTTGTATAGATTAATACTAACATCATATATTGAGCTTACAATTTTGATTGTGAATAGTGCACCACAATACCGATGTGAATTGTTTAGTAACTGCCTTTATATGTTAAGTGCTGTTGTATTATATTGAGGGTGCAATATTGTATTTATTTTGATACATTTACTTCTCTATGAAGCTTTATTATGCCATTTTTAAAAACAACAACAACAAAAAACCCCAAAACAGTGCATGCTTGACTTTGAGATTAGGTGGCTTGTGGACAGACCGACCATGCCATATTCTCTCCAAATTCATAAAATCTTCCTTGAGAAAATCTTTGGTTTATCTACTAAACTGTGCTTCCAGAACAATTTGCAAGACAACTGGATGTTCTCTTCTGAACCAGCAGAACTGCCTGCTGTGCCTCTTCTATGTCCTTTATAACGGAGACGTTTCACCCATTTAGCTTTAATCAGGTCCCGTAATTCACAGGTCACCTCCGCACTCAGTGTGCTTATAGGTGTCTCTGTGAATTGGTCATGTCCTACTCTCCCTCTAGAGGGTGGCAAACCACACCTTCATTTCTGATGAGTGACAAAGTGGCTTTGGTGAAGTTCGGTGATTCACAACCAAAAACACAGCCAGACGCTCTGAGTGTTTATTCTGTTGCACCTGCATGTAACCTCAATTACATAAAGAATTTATTAAAGGGAACAAAATTGAGGTAAAGGCAACTGCCACCAGATTACAAAGGGCGTGCACATGCCCTACAGTATACATGCCCATAGTATACATGCAAATGGGTTTTGCATTCCAAATTGCTTGTACATTTGTCAGGGTTCCTTTGCTGCTTTGACCATGAAGGAGCCTGATGCGTTTAGGGCAACGAACGCTAGTCTGTAGTGAGTGGCCTGCAGGAAAGCAGCCACTGACCTTGTTTGAGAGGAAGGAACCACCATTTCTCATGTTCACAAGCTTATTTTCAGACATTATGAAAATTCTTTCTAACATATTTGTTTACTGCCATTCAAAACTTAACATGGTGTTCTTTTTATGCATCTTATTTTCACTTTACATAACTATGCATTGCATTGGAAAGAAGTCAGATTATTTTCCCCTAATGAGTCATTGCCAAAGATATACATACATTGTTAACAAGATGTAGTGCCATACATGTCAACCTTTAGAGATGTAAAGAGAATTGTTTGATTTGGTTTCATGATTACTTATGTATATAACATTTCCAAGATATTAGGGACACACAACCCTGCAGATAAGATTTGCCCTCGGCATAGTTTCCATTTATAAGCTGTAGCAGGTTGTTTGACCTCCAAACACTGGTGCCTCCTTGTGGTATTATTTGCTGTCATTTCATTTCATTCAGATGGCCAGTGCAGTCTTCCGCTCACGTTGCAGGGACTCCGTCTCCGCACATTCCGTGTGTGTCTCTGAATGAGTTTCCCAGAACATAAGTGGTCTCATAAGACTGCTCACTACACATGGTGTACATAAAGCTGTATACTGCCTGATTTTTTCAAACCAATTCACAAGAGAAATTTGTAGGATTGCATATCTGACATGATCCTGTTAAGAGAAGTGAGATGTGAGTTTTATTTGTTTACATTGTGTTTACAATGGCACAGTTTAATTTTTAAAACTTTGTGCATAGCTATATACAGCCTTTACATATTTATTAAGGTTAAACAACTGATGTATATGTGTTCTCCCTTTGGGATAAAATGTTACACTAAGTCACTTGTATTGATATCTGGATGATTTTTGGTAGTTGGTAAATTTCATGACTACTAAGTGACTGTTTTCTGTGCCTTTTATCGTAGATGCATGGTTAACTATTTATTACAATATGGAAGTCACTGAGATGTGTATTTTTGTATCAAGATTGAATAAATGTTTAAATTTTGTTGTACATTTTGAAGTGGTAAAATGGTACCACTTGCAATCTTACTTCTTCAATAAAACCGAATGCATACGTAATGTATATCACCTCTCAATTAGACTGGTTGTCATTTAGTGAGAGTAGTGACTTATCAATATATTTTATTATTCCATAATGGAGAAGTTGGTTTGCAGCCAAGACACATACAAACGTACTCATAAAAAGTGCGAATATTAAACCAGGATTTATATCCTACATTCACATGTGACCTGGAGAGTTAACATGTTTCTTGCAGTTTAGATGAAATACTGGCGCTTCCAGTTTTAAGTGCGCTCTGAACTGCGCCCGAAGCGAAGCCACAATGTCTCTGGCGCCCTGGAGCGTTCGGTGGCAGCACAATTAACTCCGCCACACAAATATAAATCAACGGAGGAAAGGCCACACTACCGTTTAACTTTACGAGAAGGTCCCGCTGTTATCCAATAGTTTCCCTTCGAGTTGATGTTTTCCGAAATTATTTTCTTTACGATGTGTTTCACTGAAGATACGACTGTATATAATCTATGGGTGTGACTGATAAATTGATCCGACACCTACGACTCACTATCATATCGATGACTCCTCGCGCAGGCCTTTATCGATAGCTAGTATAAATGACTTCTCAGGTTAATAAAAACAGACATCTGAACTCGTCATCTTTGATCAATTTGTAAAAGGTTTACACAGGTGATAGTGTTGACAAGAGAACTGCGGTGATTTAATACTCAAACCGAATTAAATCAATTACAGTCATTGAATTCATGACTTAAACTCCAGGCGGTATGAGCACACGTGCTATTATTGGGTTGCCCGCCAACAGCTTCTTTGTCGAACAGATGATGAAAACGTATGAAACATTTTATCTGCAGTTTTGATCACTAAGTGCTGTAAATTGTTGGGTGCGGTCCAAGACCTGGACATATGAGGTTCTGTACCTGCGCAGTTGAGCGGGCACGCATGTCTCTCCCATTTCGCGCTCGGCTCTGCCAGTGTTGCCAGATTGGGCGGGTTTTATTTGCAATTGGTAGGAAAAGACACGATTTGGCGGGTGGACAAAATTTGGATTGGTTTGTAATTATTGTGGCGGTTTAAAAAAAAAAAGAATGGGAACGTGACCGTGAACTAAAGTATAGGATAGCACCTGCTCCAGTGTGTCCTATCATAAAAATACATTAAAAACTTCATACATGGACGACATCCAAATAAAAAAAAAATGTCCTTCTTAATTTATAATTACTGATCTATAAATCTTATTATAGTAGATTAATTGGTTTAATATTGTTCAAATTCTGAACATCCGCTGTTTTTATGCGGTTTTTCGTGCTTTTTGGCGGATGCTGAACCCCGTTTTGGCTAGTAACCTCTGCAGCAGTCTGGTGACCGTATACGACTTTCCGATTTTTAACTACTGCGCAAACCCGAACAAGATTGTGATTCTCATTTTTTGCCAGCTAGAGGATATAAAGCCGTGCAAATATACGTTGTCCACGTATATACCCTGTTATTGAAGATGAACAGAGGCCTGTGTGCGACAGGAAATAACCAGAATATCACATCGCAGTGATCGCTGCCTGGCGATCATTGACTCTGTTGGGGTTTGACAACTCTGGCCTGTGTGGCTCTGCGCTCCTCTCTTCACAGCCACTGTTCGGGTTTGACTACTCTGGCCTCTGGGGCTTGTTTTGCTGAGCGGTTGGAGCGGCTAAACCTGCGCGGGTCTGTCAGCGACAGGTGAGGCGTTTAAGGCAGATCTTCATGATGGCAGCGGTTAATGCGCACTGACGACGAATGGCATTCAAACGTCGTTATCGACGCAGGATTACTGAACTATGAGGAAGCTCGCTAGCTCAGTTGAACGTTAACTCTGCATTAGCTCGATGCTAACCCACGTAGCCAGCTAGCTTTACTAACCTTGCGTTAGCGGAGCGCGTTCATTAGCCGCGTTATGACGCCTTAGGACACCTGTTCCTGCTTTAGTTATCTGCGACGGATGTTAGTTGGCAGAGGAGCGGTGTGTATGATGAAGGGTTTGGGCTAGAGTGAGGGATGGCTAACCGCTAGCACTGTGCGCCGCCTGCCAGAGCGAGGCCCAGCTGGTCTGACTGGAATGTGGCTGATTAGCATAAACAAATATGCAGGTCTCTCTTTCATCTCTCTCTCTCTTAAAATGATGCTCAATCTTCCACAACATGTGGCACATGTACAGGACTGTCAGCTAGTTGTAAAGGCCAAGCCTGTTTTGCTAGCTGCTGTGCGTCACTTTGGGGAGTGTGTGTGTGTGTGTGTGTGTGTGTGTGTGTGTGTGTGTGTGTGTGTCCACATACCGGTCAGATACCCGTGTGTGTTTGTATGTGTGTGCCCACATATCGGTCAGATACCCGTGTGTGTTTGTATGTGTGTGCCCACATATCGGTCAGATACCCGTGTGTGTTTGTATGTGTGTGCCCACATATCGGTCAGATACCCGTGTGTGTGTGTGTCCACATATCGGTCAGATACCCGTGTGTGTGTGTGTCCACATATCGGTCAGATACCCGTGTGTGTGTGTGTCCACATATCGGTCAGATACCCGTGGTGTGTGTGTGTGTCCACATACCCATCAGATACCCGTGGTGTGTGTGTGTGTCCACATACCCATCAGATACCCATGTGTATGTCCACATACCTGTCAGTTACCTGTGTGTGTGTGTGTGTCCACAAACCGGACAGATACCCGTGTGTGTGTGTCCACATACCTGTCAAGATACCCGTGTGTGTGTGTCCACATAGCGGTCAGATACCCGTGTGTGTCCACATAGCGGTCAGATACCCGTGTGTGTGTGTGTGTGTGTGTATGTGTGTGTGTGTCCGCATACCTGTCACCTACCCTACTGTGTGTGTGTGTGTGTGTTTGTGTGTGTGTGTGTTTGTGTGTACTGTGTGTGTGCTGCCTACATACTGCGGTGTATGTGGAGGGTCATTTACCACCAAACGCCAAAGAAACCATGCAAGACGCGTTTGTGCAGTCTGGCTCTCCGACTGATCCATGTCCGTGTTTCTCTGCTGTGTAGCTGTGCTGATGTGTGAGGCTCGTGTAGCACCTGTAGGGTCACCCAGTACTGCACAATCTGGGGTACCACCTGACAGGACAGGGGGTTGACCACCCAGTCGTCCTACTAATGCTCTATGTGCAGGAGTGTGTTCCTAATGTACTTTCAATTGCAAAGTAAATCTTTCTCCTTATCTTTTTTTGTGTGCATGCTTCTGCTGTCTTGTTTTGTTTTTTCTTTTCTGAAACCACGCATCCATTATCTTTAAAACACATGTAACGAGCTTGGACATTTAGTTCTGTTGTGTTGTTGCAACTATAATGTGATTGTATATTATAAAACCTATGAAATGTGACCTCTTAGTTGGCTTGCATTTGTATTGTAGACTGTTGATTTAAGATAAGGCCCTTTTGTCCTTCTGCTGCACTGGTTTCACTCTTGCAGTGCATAGTTACAATCTACCATCAGTCCTACTGGCTAATTTGTGGTATGAGAATAAGGGCAGTAATCAGCCCTGCAATCAGCCCTAATATGTTCACTGCCTGCAGGCCTAGATATAGTTACATCACATTTAAACTTCTTTAAAACCAGTAGTTTGCATGATGGTTCTCATATATTCACAGTCTAAATGAAACCACTTCAGGTTTGGCCTCATATTCAGTTTTATTGAATACTGTGCTGTTTTCCAGGATCTTGACAGCTACCATCGTTATTATAAGAAATTGAGGTAAAAAGTAGCTTAAATCCACTGGAAGCTTTTAGCTTTCAAATCGGGGAAGATCAGGGGTCTGTTGAGATGCATGTCGATATATCAGTATATGGATAGTGTGGATGTAACCATTGTTTGTGGGACTGTGGTTGGTTGTCTGGTATAGAAGCTGTTTTTTTTTCATAATCTGACTTCGCTTGAAAGTGTATTTTGGCTCCATAATATGATATCAGTTTTTTATGTTGTGGTACTTCTGATTTGAAAAACCCACCAGGCAACTTGTTAACACAAGACATAAGCTTTGTTTTCGTTATCTAGAATGTGCTTTTCCGTGACGAGATGAATAAGTTGATAAAATTAAACTGCTTTGTGATTGATCTAATCTTTTTTGCCACCATCTTTATTTGTGCTTTCATCACTTCAAGGAGAGGCTATCCCCCAGACCCCAGCCCTGCCCTCCTCTGTGTTGCCATGGACGCTTGTGCCAGAGTCAAAGGTGTTCCACTCAAGTACCGTGCCACAATCAAGAAAGAGGTATCTTGAATAAATCCAAATAAAGATCAAAGTCTGGCACAAATGGGGCTTTCGGTATTAACCTTATCTCACAGAACCTCATTTCCTTGGGTACCATGAAAATAATAAGAAAATAGAGCTGATTTGCATAACATACCAGTGCAAATAACTGTGAAGAATTATTTTTTGGTGTATTTAAATCTTGTGCATTATACCCAGAAAGACCATGCTGTGATGACCTGCAGTGCTGAAAGGTTTTGTGTCTGTTGTTTGGGTTTTCTTCTGTAATCTCATCATTGAAGAGTAAAGACGATTGTACATTCACAAGGAAATACAAGGTGTTGAATTACAGTTTTTAATTTTCCACTGTGATTGTTTAGCTCTGCCGTACCAAGATATACTGACCTGTAGCCTACACTACGTTATAATCGCGTTCTGAAGAGATGAACTAACAACTGTAATTGGTCTTGCATGTCTGTGCCTAGACTGTCCATGAGAACTCAGCTTTGTCCCTGAGGAACCTTCTCAAAAACAGGAAGGAGCTTAGTAATGTGGTGTCTGAGCTACATGACAGAGAATCGTTGTGCGTGCCAGAGGTGAGCTTCCCGTATGTCAGCACAACACCAAACGTTTTATATGTATGGATGAATCAACCCATGAATGTGATTGAACTTTAGTGCATGTATTTGCAGAATACATCAATGATCCTGACAATGTGTAGTCTGTTTTTATCTTAAAATAAGATCAGTTATTCTGAGTTTCAGCAGAAGTTGCTTAGCAATAAAATAGGTCATCTCATTGCATTAGTAAGAACTCACTTTTTGTCACGGACATGCATGCCAAATGTGAACTACATTGCACCTATTAATAATTCTAACCACACAATTAGTACTAAAGTAGTATTTGGGTACAATGATGTTACTTTCCTAGTACGTTCTTTGGTATTTATACCCTGTAATAATTTTCAAAGCTTCACCATATGACCTGAATAATAATGATTTGTACAACACCTTCTTCTTTTCAGATACATTTTGTATGCTTACCTAGCTGTGCTGACAGGGAGGATTTCACACTACAGGTAAGTATTATTTTATATTTCTTGTAAATGTGTAATACTCTTTTAGACTGTAATTTACAACAGGCATAGAAGATTTCGCAGTCAAGCTTTGTTTTGCATGCACTTTGTGTGCTGAAACTTTATTTGTATGTTTTTGTCTTGGCTTGGAAATTGAACAAGTAACAGTATTGTGAACACTGCCCTTTCTTCAGATGTCTTTATAACAGCACTCTTGTTTCACTTTCTCTTATATAATATATGCTGTTGAAATGTTTTAAAGCAATGTTTTGAGCATTCTGGATTAATATATCACTGACCAATATTTACCATAAATGTTGTCTTTTTACTGTAATTCCCAGGGCCTGACCTGTCTCTCCACTGAGTTAGCAGAGTTGCTTGGTTCGTTACATGTACGTACTCTCAAGGATGAAGAAGTGTTGCTCCTCAAAGATCCCAAACAACATTTTGAGAGGAAAGATGGTATTTCTCAGATACAGGTGTTTAACTTGTACAATATCTGAAATGTGAATGGCCATGTTTGATAGTGGAGGTTCTCACTCATTGAGTACTTTACTGATACTATGTGGAGTTTTTAAGCTGTGTTTAAGTGTGAATGAGCGTGAGAGACACACACAACTTGAGTTGTTGCAAGACAGAAGTAGCATTTATTAAATGGACAAGGCAAAAATCAGATTGTCCAAACTTTCTCGCATGTTTGACATGTAAAGAAAAGTCATTGTGACGACAGGCAAAAAAACAAGAGATATGTGTTGTTTTTCTGGCAAAATAATGCAATGTTGTTATTGAATGTGTATCATCAACGTATTTAGAACAAATGGTAAAATGCCCCTAAAAGCTTTCTTTCCCAAACGCAGGCTGGTGTATCCAGAGCCCTGTGCATACTCAGACATAGCAGCTCGCTACAAATTGGTAGTATGCTAGGGCTGCTTACACGCTACACAACAGGTATCCGATATGCTCTGGAGGTGCATTCTCTGCAGAGGTGCGTATCGGAGGCATGCCAGGCCGAGGATGACGACACTAACCAGTCTGTCTCTTCTATTGAGGAGGATTTTGTCACTGCTTTTGAACATCTTGAAGAAGAGGAGCCAGGTGATTACCAATGTAATAACCCATTAGTCTTGCAGGTCAATGATGTTTGATTTAACAGTTATTTGAATTTAGTAATCCTATTCTAATGGGAACTTTTCCCTTTTTGCAGTTTCATTTAGTAAGCGGAACCAGAGAGATGTGGCCTCCCAAACTCTCCCTCCACATTTTAAAGATTTTTCGGGCTCTCGCGTTATCTTTAGTTCCATCTCTAAGAAGTCCAAGAGTAAGGAAAAGTCTACTGTTGTTGAGTCAGGAGCAGTTCAGAAGGTGACATCATGGTCTGGAGATGTAGAGGGCCAGTGCAGAGGGCCAGTGGCCCCATGGAGGAGCCCACCAAAAGGATGTGTTTGTTCTACATCTCTGACCGAATCGGATGAATCTGATTGCTCTAGTCCAAGCCCCATAATTTTTTTGGACGAAGTTGGTTATCAGAAGAGTCTAAAGGCAAAGCTTGACATTCCCAAGATCCCCGTTCTTAAAGAGGGGGTAGAAGACTCTGACTCAGAGCTTAGTGAGTTTTTTGATAGTTTTGATCAGTTTGATGATCTGGATCAAACTTTTGATGCCGTCATCAAGTTGCCAAAAGAACACGTGCTGCTTGCTCAGAAGAAGCAGTCAGAGAACTCCGTTAGTAAACATGCTTCAAAAAGTGGCCCAACTAGAGCAATGAACCCTCACAAGTTTGAAGGTTCACACAGGTCTCTTCCTGCCAATGTCAAGAAACCCACTCCACTTAAACCAGGATCACCATGCTGCAGACACTCCAACAGCCCGGATTCTCCAAGACCAGTGTGGACATCCTGCGAGGAGACTGGGGCACTTTTTAGCCCAGTTCACTCATCAGCTTTTAGTGCCCTGGGAGAAGGAGGCTCCTTGGAGTGTTTTTGGAAAGTAGATGCAGATGATTCAGAACTGCGCAAACCGCGGGATCTCTGTTCACTATATAAGACTTATTCTGATTTTGCAAACAATCTCTCAAAAGAAATCCTCGGAACTGTGTGTGGGTACTCTTCTCCGGTTGATATTAACATTAATAAGAACTTGAGTTGTGTGTGTCATAAAGAATTTAAAAACACTAATGGACATCTTATGAAACTATCAGATATTCAGGAGACAGTCACCATTGCCAAATCACAGTCACAGTCTCTGAAGGATGGGATTCAAAAATTTGCCACAGACTTGGTTGAAATGAGCATTGGGAGTGCCTTAAGAGATTTACAGAAAGGGGTGTCCTCCTGCACTACGACACTTTGCCATTTAGCTGCTAGGCTGACGTCTTCTGTGTTTCAGATGGCCTTCCAAGAGATAGGAATGCGCCATGCCTCTGTGTTAAAAGAACGTGCCATCAATGGATTGGCCAGTTTCCTTGTTGGCGAAGCTGTATCTGGAGCTCTGAAAGAGTTTCTATTTGTGAAAAAGCAGATTTACAACAACACTGTTACCAGATTTGCAGCTGATCTAGCTGAGGAATTAGTATTTGAGGGGATTATGGAGGTTTGCCAGTTTTCACACCCTTCTACACCCCTCACCCCTAAGGACTGGACTTTTGAACAAGAAGAGGAAGTGGTCTGCTCTTATGCTTCAGACCTTTCAGAGTCAGTCATCCAGGAGGCCTTTATAGAGCTATCTCAAGCTGATGTGACTTTCACAACACAGGCAGCTATAAGTGTGTCACTGGACAACATTTGCTACGTCAGTGCAGATGACGCATCCCAGACCACAAAACTCTGCAATGCCCAGGCCAGTTTCCAGGAATTGCCATCATTTGTACAGACAGGCACCAAGCAAGAAGATGGGTGCACGGTGAAGAAAGCTTTGTACTGTGTGTCTGGAATGGCGAGTTGTGTTCCAGTCCCTACAGCTGGCAAAGCTATATCTTGTCTGCAAAACCCAGAGGAAAGCTGTCAGTATAAGTCCAGCGTTAGTCACACATGCCAGACTAGCCCGAAAAGAAGCATTTGTTTTCAAGGAAAAGCAGTGACATCCACTTCAGACGCTTCTCCTGCAATATCATTTGAATCAGTGCCAGGTGTTTACAAAATTCGCAAGGCCTGTGGTAACTTTGGTAATTCATCCCCTGGAACTGCTTCTGGGAAACCTCCAGTTGAAAAATGTTTTCAGAGCTTCTCTGGTGCTATGGTTGACAGTATAGTGGGTGAGGCATTTGATGTCATGACCACAAGCAAAATGAGTAAAAAAGTGGAAAATTGTGCTGATTTCTTAAGTAAAACTATAGGCAGTCAAATGGCCACTTCAGGCACTGGTATGACCAAATCACAGGATGTTGCATGTCAAAGTTCAGCACCTTATGACTTCTGTACATCTCCAAAGATATATGTTCCTAAAGAAGGTGTGATGGATTCATCAGCCCTGTGTTCTCAGCCACACTGGACATTAGGATCAAAGAACACAGATTATGCAAGTTGTCTGTCAATCTCAAGAAATATACGTCCAGCAAGCAAGGTCACCTCAGACGTCCACTTTGCCATCATAAAAGATACTTTGGAAGTGCCAAGTTTTGAAATAAGTGTCCGTGGGGGTAGAAAAGTTGTCACAGAGGAGACTCTTACCTGCAACTCTGGAACAAAATCTAGTGGAATTCCTGGCACACCACCATCAACCCCACAGCAACCATCAGATGTGTCCAGTGAGAAACAGATTAAACAGTTCTCAAAAAAGCTCAAAAGTAAGCTTGCAAAAGAGTTCTCCCCTGCAACACCCCCACCCACCCCACATTATCCCACCTCCTGTTTTAAACCAGAGACCTCCGAATCTGACAAAGCAGAGTTCATGCTGAAACTTATGCGGTCCCTCTCTGAGGAGGCTGTCAATAATGACTACGAAGACCATGACAAGGAAGACCGCCTGAACACTGCAGCCCATTATGCAGAGCAAAGTCCCACTGCAGGAAACAAAGTGATGGAGAGAGGAGCTCTACGCTATGCAGAGCGTTTAGCATGCCATATTGTTTCAATGGCAACGGAGATGGACACTATAAACTTTGGTGATGGTGTGAGGAAGGCAGATGATGAAGCCAAAGGCAGCATTGCTTTACACAGTGCACAGTTCTCACAACAGACTTTGAATTCCTTGTGGACGTACGCTGGTGAAATCGCTGGGGAGGTCATCAGTGATGTAAAGAGGATGGTGAGTTCCAGCCATTGTCGTCACAAAACAAGCAAAAGGGGATCCGTTAAATCAGAGAAATGCCTGGATGGTGACCAAAAAGACTGTCGCTTGCCAAATAACTTCCTTAATCCAGTTTTTCAAAAAGGCACTTCAAGTGAAACACCTTCCGAGTCCCCGAGGTATAGAAGCATTGCTGATGAATACACAGGGTGTGTTATCAAGGTGTTGCAGACAGAAGCGGGAAGTCGGGAACTTATCTTGGATCAGTACGCTAGTCGGTTGGCGTACAGGTCTATCAAATCAGGCCTAGCACATGCTGCCCAGAAGATAAAGCAGATGTCACCTTTAAGGCTTCACTCATCTCGACGTTTACACCACGACAGGAGCCATAATACCTGTAGGGTTCAGCCATCAGAGTCTGACCTGGCCGGTCTCACCCAAGCAAACCTTACCCACAGTTCCTCAAGTGAATCTATGCTATGTGTTTGTCAAGACGGGGAAGTCATGAGTAGGAATAAATACTTGGAACTTATGAATTTTGCAGAATCACTGGCCTACAATATTACGTGTGATGTCACAAAAAGACTAAGGATGTCGTCGGTTAGGCTTCCAAAATCACTTACTGACTCATGTCTGTACAGGAAGTCAAATGTTGAAGACATGGCTGAAAATTTAATCAAAACTGCCTTTTCGTGTTCTCTGTTGCCATACACTGAGAAGAACAGGCAGTACCACAGCACTGGGAGCTTGGATGATGGAAATTACACCAACAAAGTTATGCAAGTTGTTGAACATTATGCCAAGAAGATTGTTGATGACACTTTGGAAATGACTTTGGGACCTGCAAGCTGTCAGACTGCTGAAGAGAGCAGGACTCTGGAGCGCAGCTCTTTCACCGAGAAGCTGACTGAGGCATATAAAGCTTGCCGATACTGTCAAACCAGAGATTGCCTGATTTGCAGCAGAAATGTTCATTTTGCTTACCAGGGACTGCAGAAAAGGATGAGGCCAGATACTGAAGGAATAGTTGGTCTCGAAATTCCCAAAATTCACATAGATTTGGATAAGAGGGCTGTTTTTGCTGAAGAAATGGTGTCGGTTGCAATTGAAAAAGCCAAGAAAGAGATGAGCAGCACCAGTCTAAATGCAGACAGTGGGATTGGTCACGATGGTGCAAGCTTTGCCGAAAGTCTCACCACAGAGATTATGACGTCTGCATTATCCAACATCTGCCAAACCATCAATTTGAGGTAACAAAAGAAATTTGATGACATGCTTAGTACACTTTTTTAATTTAATAAAACTTTCTAACTTATAACTCATCAGTTACTCAAATAATGAGTATTTCCCAGTCTGAGGAACTTCATGTAAGGATTCTTGAATAGGAATTGAAAAATGAGCAATACATGAGGGGAAATGAATTTTATGAATGAGTTCATCTTGCAAGTGGTGGTGATATACAACCCACAGCAAATGTGGTGTACAGTACTAGTTAAACTGAACTAAACAGTTAAACTTCAATCCACTGTTGATGTCCCAGTGCCCCTGGAAGGGAGAGCGTCACTGTCACAGAGTCGACAGTTAGCCAGCAGCTCAGTCTAAGCGTTGGAGATGACAGTCTGGGCAGCTGGTCTAATCTCAGCTTTGAGGAAGACCATCCAGATGAAAGCAGTAGTTTCCACCACCTAAGTGACAGGTAATTAAAACAATGCTGTGCATGCATCACAACAGCTTTCCAATTAGATTTTTGATTACTAACCTGTCGCCCATGTTTTCTCACTTATGCATTGTTCACATGTGTATGGATCCAATCAAAGCAGAGTAACATGGTGAGCTAATGAAGAACTGAATGCATCAGTGAGAAGTTATGAGTACATTTGATACTGAAAAAAGCTCGAGTAGCTGAAAGGTTTTTTTTCTTCTTAAGTTAGATAGTAACATGTCAGTCATCAGTCATGTAATTTGAAATGATGATTGAGGGTCAGAAGTGCAGTGTTTTCGTCCTCTATGTTTAGGACTTTTAATTTATATAGTTTGGCTGATATCCTGCATGATTACAGTCCTGGGAAACCTGGTCTGTCTTATGACGCTAAGCCTCGTGTTAAGGAATCCTCTGGTTCCACTTTCCTTCATTTGACATGCAGTAATTTCCCTTTATGTTGACATAGCACTCCCTTTTAGACGAGCAGGTACTCTGTAGAGCATGTAGAGACATGGGGATGGACATTCTTCCTTTTTTTACACAAATCTTTGTGTGCTACAGCTTGAAAGGTACCAACTAAGTCATTAAAGTGTTTTATTGCCCCCCCCAAGGGTGAGTATTTTTACGTGAAATTATTGGCACATGCAAGAATCTCTGTGGAAGCAATTCTTGAACATGTAATTATTTTGGAAAAAGAAAACTGTATGATGTTATGAAAATATTTTGCAAAGGTGTGGCTGTAAGCAGTGTGAGGTTGGGGCAGTGTTTCTAAGGAGCTCATTCTGGGTAATGGATCAAACTCTACTACAAAAATCCACCTCTGTTCTGTTCCTGTTTAAGTTAACTAGAATATTGATATCACTTATTCACTCCACAAGGAAAATGTATTTATGTGGAGACTCCTTTCACCTTATGTGGCAAAAAATGAATCGGAGGGGTAGGATGAAACGAAGGAGTTGTTTAGATTTTCTCTAATACAATGCAGAGGTGCGTATGGTTAGCTAGTCAGTGACATGGCATTGTAGTGTCTGCTTGTCCAGTGCTGAGTCCTCCTCTTCTCTATCCCCAGCAGTAATGGGAACAGCAGTAGCTGGAGCAGTCTGGGATTAGAGGGCGAGATTTATGAAGAGCGTTTATCCTTCTCCCCATCAGACAGGTCGGTCCAGTGCGGGAGGCTTGGTACAGTCAATGCGGGCTTTCTCTTAATTACTGCATGATGTCAGAACTTTGATCATGCAGTGCTGAAAATGTGTCTGTGTGAATGTAGCTGCTTTTACTGTTTAGAGGCAATGCCAGCAGTCCAGCAGTTCATTGTGTGGCTTAAACAAAGACAGTGAATTGTGCGCTTGTGGTGGGTGTAGGAAGGGTTGTGGAGTTCATTTAAATGTTTTGTTTTGTGAAGCCTTGACTCTGGTCTAGAAGAGCAGTGTGTGTGTGCTGTGCGCTGCATGGTGAGCACGGAGCCTCGCTTTCTCATAAGCTTACTGTTCCACTGGGGAATGTGTCTCGTTAAAATGGCTCATCGTACAATACTTTATTTCACTAAAGAGGAAAAACTATATCTGAAGGCGGCTTAGTGAGAAAGGGGTTTCCTGAGATGGGCTGTAATTAACCGTTTACCCTTTGACTGTCTAAACATTCTCTGTGAATTTAAAACAAGTAAAAATATTGTTTACTCACTGCCATATTACTAAATGTAATGTGAAATGTTAACAATATATTTGAGGACTTGGATAAATTCACCTGAGAATAAAAAGAGCCTGGAGTGGAGTCTGGAGTTAGTATTTGGCTTCACTGCTGTGACACTTGGGCTGTATTGAATACTGAAGATGAACAGTGGAACAGGTGGGAATGAACAGTGTGCATGCTGGACACTGTGTGGACGTTTACTGTCTCCTGCTTCTGTCATCCTGCATGCTGCTTCTGCTCTCCCTGTGTCACTGATGGTAGTTCTGTCTGTCCTGCCCTCTCATGCCTGTTATGTTTCTCAATCTACAGTGACTACATAGAGGAGAAGGAGCCAGAGACCAAGGACGTCTTGGGTGGTAATGGATAAGTTCTTAGTCCCCTCATAAGCCTCTTAAGTTGTTTTTATTAGTAAAGATAAGTAGTGGAATGCTGCCGTTTTCTGTCTTGCCTGTCCCATGCAGAGCTCTGGTGTTTTGTATCTGTCCTCTTGCAGGGAGCGTGCGAGTGGAGCGGCTCCCTGCTCCGCGTGACAGAGCTCTGCTGGTGCTCAGTACAGATGTGTGGGGGCAGAGCCCACAGCCCCAGCTGAGGGCACTGCTGCAGTGGATGGCGGTCTCCATCACTGATCTGCCTGTCTTGCAGCTTAGCCTGCGGTCAGAACAGGACCTGCAACAGGTTAGAATTTTACACCCTATTGATTTTGTACATGAGAGAAGAAAAGCTGCTTTTCATCAACGCAGATTGTGTGTACTGATTCTTTCATAAGCCTGAGTATTGGAAAGCTGAGTAGTTAAGCTAAGTTTCTCAACACTATTTCTCTCTGATTTGAAGCTGTACTGGTTAGTTGCACAGCACTAAGTAATGGTAATGATCTCAGGAATGTAACATTTCACAGTTTAATAGATTTTATGCAGTTTCACAGTGGTGTTTGTGCTTACTTTCTAAATGTATAAAAGTCTGTGGCACCCATGAGTTTACTGTAGACAGCATCTTCTGCAGCTGGTAACTTTAGTAAGGCACAAGTTTTGTCTAAATCTTTGATCTGTTCATTTGCATACCTTCTAACCAGGGTTTCCATGTTGCTTTTTCTGTGCTGTAGTTTTTGCATGTTGTCCAGAAGCTCCGGGAGCGAGAGTGGAGGGTGTGTGATCTTCTGCGGGCGCTCCTTCTGTACTGTGAGGAGCGTTTGTCCGAGGAGGAGCCGCTTGCCGCGGGTGGAGGGCGTGGCCATGCCTCGCTGTTCCAGTGGCTTCTAGAACACACATAGAGCAGCAGTGATCAGTGGTCCTACAGTGAACGCTCACTGTGCTGTTTACTGGTCTACAATGACGTGCAATGTACCTGCCAAAAAATATAGAGGCCTAGCCATGTGACCGCCTCTGTGTATTGTGAATTGCTTGTATACCCATCAGTGGGGGGGTGGGTGGGGGGCCTGTAACTGCAGAAGAGGATGATGTAAGCTCTGGGAGACCAGCCTCGCTCTCTCTCTCTCTCTGTGTGTGTGTGTGTGTGTGTGTGTGTGTGTGTGTGTGTGTGTGTGTGTGTGTGTGTGTGTGTGTGTGTGTGTGTGTGTGTGTGCGTGCCTGTGTGTCTGCCGCATGCTGTGAATGAAGGCATCTCAGTTTTGCCCTTTTCTTTGGGTACTGTGCGTCACCTTTAGTAATGCTCTCATTTGCACTGACCTCAGTGCTTGCTTTCATGTGCTAGATCCAGTGTTACAGCAGAAGGTCTTTGTGACTGCACCACTGTGTGTAAGGGAATCCCCTTAGCTGCGGGGAAGACCAGGTCACCATCTCTCATCCCCGTACATCAGCGGGACCAGCCACACACACCACTTCTCTGCCCTTATTCATACACCTGGTCATAGCAGATGTGCAGTACTCGGACTGATGGTCACATGGTTGAAGAAACAGTATTGTGACTGGCAGTTAAATCAGATTATTTCATTATAATAGTTGCACATGTTTGATCACATTTTTGGCCACAGAACTTTAATACCTGTGGTTTTCAAATACCTTTCCAGTTATGTGTTAGCTTTCCAGTTACATATTCCTCCTGGGAAATATTTTGACAGGTTGAACTGATTGCTGTTGAAAGAATCTATCATCAGTGTTTTATTTAGGTTCCTCTCATTAAGAAGCCCTCCCCTTTTTAGTTCATTATTTCTGGGTAGCACTGAGTATATTTTAAGATCCTGATGTTTAACTGTTTTGGATAACACGGTATATGTGCATACTGTATGTAAATATATTTTTGTATGACTTTAAAAGAAAACATTTGTTTTATGCACTCAGATTTTTCATATCCTCTCCAGGATGTTCCAAACAATTGCAGTGTAGCTGAGTGCAGTCAGTGTACTAAAATGTTTCAATTATTCTCTTACCGAAACATTTTACTAAGCAACATCAATTATGAACAATAATTAACAGGAAATAATTGTGTTTTAAGAATAATTACTAATTAGGAATTAAAGATTTAAAAGTTAAAATAGTCGATACATGGCAAACCTGAAGGAGAAAATTAGGATGGTAGTCGTTGGTCATAATTTGCAAAGTTCTGTCCTGAACTTTAACTGGGGGTGCTTTTTTAAAAATCTTGACAACTGGCAATTACTATGATTCACAAATAGAAAGACTTCCATCTCGGTCACACTGTTTTAGACAGATTTAAAATGTTTTGGTTTAAAAATATTTTTCAATGACTCTTTTGGAACATAAAATGGGAGTCCTATGAATATATTCATGTGTGTGTCTCATCAAAGAGATTTTTCTCAGAATTGCGTCCTATAAAGCCAGAGATTGAGCTAAACATTTTTTGTTTTTTAAACATCGGATGCTGATTTCATATTTATTTGGATTTCCTACTTGGAGAGGAATGGAACAGTTATATTTCACTGTATCAGTTGCATCTTAAATCTGTATTGTGCCACTTTAATTAGAACCGTAAGGAATTCCCAGCTGCCAGTACCTGCATCACTGAGTTGGTCATCACACATTCCCAGCATCCGGCATCCTGGTGTGGTTTCCTCCTCAAGCAGGAAATGGAGCTCCACAGTCTTTCCCACACTTTCCTCATCCCTTACTGCCTGCACTTTAGCGTGTACTTAACCCCTTATGGGTGCACTTTAATATGGAATGTCTGTCAAAACCGCGTTCATGTTTAAAACATGATACCTAGAGAATGGTGTATATTAAGGCTATAAAACCTTCAAGTATTTATCATTTTAATTGCCTGTGTTTTGAGGAACTGTTAGGCTTTAAGGATCATTCAGTATAAATACCATTGGCAAACATTAGTATGTATAACCTGTGACCTTTTTAATGTACGTATTACTAAGATAAGACAAGATAGATGCTGTACAAAATCGAGTTACAGTTCAGCTTCAGGAATGAATACATTGGAGTAGACGGTATGGAAATGATCTGGATGGTAGCGAATGTTTGTTCCCATGAGCACTGTAATGTGCATGCAAACATGTACAACACTAGGTTGTTATGGAGGTTATATTCATGGCATCACATATCTGCTGGTATTATTTTACATGGGCATCGCTGAAGGCTTGATTGTATTGTCTGTGAATCAGTGGACCACATCAAGTGCTGTTTTCATGCTGGCAAATATGTTTTGGATTCTGAAATTATGTTCTTCTGAATTGTTTCAGATTCTGCCATATATTTTGTATGTTCATTTGATTGGAGCCATATTAAGTACTAAATGTGAATATGGATTTAAAGAATGACACAGAGGTTAAAGTTAGCTGCCCTGAAGACTTCAGAGAATTAGTGGGTTGTGTTGAAGGTGTGCATTTCTGCACCTTCGCACACTGCTGACTCTCACAGTGGCACTCTGGATTTGTGTTCTTTCTGTAAGTGTAAGCAGATGCGCTACCCTTGTGTTCTGGCTTTATGTTATGTACATTCCTATATTTCATGTATGATCTATTGCTTTTGTGTTATTTAAAGGCAAATATGCAGGTTTGCTATCATAGTTTAAAGTATTTTGTTAATTGTGTAGCATTACCCTCTCAAAGTGCAGTGGACTGACATCTTGATTTTTTTTCTGCTTATTTGTATAATCTTGAAAAGAGATATTTAATAATTTATGTCAATATAACTTATAATGGTGATTACAATATTTGTCCCTTAGTGAAGTTGCTGAACAGTTTACACATTAAAAGCCTGAAGTAAGAGCACTACACTATTACTGTAAAAGCTGTAGTTAAAATAAAGCTTTTTTCATGTGGGTTGTGATCTTTTTGTCACATTACTGTCATAAGGGCAGTGAACGGTTTGATAAACTAAGGCCCAGCAACATCTGGAGACAGAAATGAAAGCAAAGGTATTATAAATATTCAAAAGCAAACTACCCCCCCAAACAGCCTGGCTGGTACTGCAGATTTGAAACATTAAAGGACATTCTTCAGCCTCATGCCCACCCCTTCTCCCTCACCTTTGTATTATATTCTACAGTATTCCTCCCAGAACCTTGCCACTACCACATTTCACCATCAGCAAACATCTAGGTCTAGTGGTAGCTCAGTGGTTAAGGTACATGACTAGTAATTGGAAGGTTGCCGTTTCAAGCGCCACCACTACCAAGCTGTCACTGTTGGGTCCATGAGCAAGACCGTTAACCCTCAATTGCTCAAGTTGTATTTATTCATAAGTAAGTTGCTTTGGATAAAAGTTTCAGGTAAACGTCAGTAATCTATTCAGAGGCAAGGTGGTGAGGAACGCTCCAGAGTATGAGTTTTACCATCCACCATAAAGCACAGGAACAGTGCCCTCACCCCAACTCTTTAGTTTCTATACCTGCAGATACACTAGCGAAGAACTGTGAAGGTCCCAAAGTATGTAGATACCCTCAAGCAGCTGGGGTTGTGATGCAGTTCCAATCTAGCAGTCACACAAACTAATATTTCGTTGGAGCACCTTTACCTTTGATTTACAGCAAGCATTCGCTGTGGCATCATTTCCACAAGATTCTGCAATGTCACAACATTTATTTCTGTTCAGAGTTGAATTAATTTTTCCCCAGAATCTTATATTGATGATGGGAGATTTGGACCACTGCGCAACTTCCTCTCCAGCACATCCCAAAGATTCTCAGCGGGGTTCAGGTCTGGACTCTGGTGGCCAATCTATGTGTGAAAATGATGTCTCATGCTCCCTGAACCACTCTTTCACAACTTGAGCCCGACGAATCCTGGCATTGTCATCTTGGAAAATGCCCATGCCATCAGGGAAGAAAAAAATCTATTGATGGAATAATCTGGTCATTCAGTATATTAGAGTAGCCAGTGGACTTCACTCTTTTGGCACATAATGTTGCTGAACCTACACCTGACCAACTGCAGCAACCCCAGATCATAGCACTGCCCCCACAGGCTTGTACGGTAGGCACTAGGCATGATGGGTGCATCACTTCAGCCGCCTCTCTTCTTACCCTGATGTGCCCATCACTCTGGAACAGAGTAAATCTGGACTTATCAGACCACATGACCTTCTTCCATTGCTCCAGAGTCCAATCTTTATGCTCCCTAGCAAACTGAAGCCGTTTTTGCCAGTTAGCCTCACTGACAAGTGGTTTTCTTAAGGCTACACAGCTGTTCAGTCCCTGCTTGATACATGCCAATAATTTGACCCTTCTGAAACAGATGAACATCTTTTCCATGACCACAGGATGTGTATTTCGACATGGTTGTTAAACAAATCAGAAGGCACTCACTGCATCAGTTAGGGTTAAATAACTTGTTGACAGCTGAAACATAATCACCCATGCAGTAATTATCCTATAGAAGGATCATACCTATTTGCTTAGTTAAATCCAGGTGGTGTGTGTGTGTGTGTGTGTGTGTGTGTGTGTGTGTGTGTGTGTGTGTGTGTGTGTGTGTGTGTGTGTGTGTTCAAGTTCGGTTTATTCGTCACATACAGTCATACACAGTATAACACGCAGTGAAATGGTGAAATGTGTGTGTGTGTGTGTGTGTGTGTGTGTGTGTGTGTGTGTGTGTGTGTGTGTGTATACAAAAACACTACCCCTCAGTATTAATGCCTCTGTGGATTTGACTGGGATTACTCAAGTCTGTGGGCTCTTCTATATCCAGAAACCTAATACAGTCTAAGAAATTCAACCTGCCATAAGCTCTGATTATAGAGGAGCTGAGGATGATTTCAGTGACTGCAGTGTAGAACTGGATCGTTCTACACTGCAGTCACTGAAATCATCCTCAGCTCCTCTATAATCATGCCAGTTTGTTTCTCCCCTACACCTCACATAAGCCAAAGGAGGAAAACCCCAGCACAAAAGCAAGACCATCCAACCCATTCCATCAGGCAAAACACTCAGGGTCAAACACAAGGCCAGCTTCTACCCCAGGGATCTGCCCCTCAAACAAGGCCAGCTTCTACCCCAGGGATCTGCCCCTCAAACAAGGCCAGCTTCTACCCCAGGGATCTGCCCCTCAAACAAGGCCAGCTTCTACCCCAGGGATCTGCCCCTCAAACAAGGCCAGCTTCTACCCCAGGGATCTGCCACTCAAACAAGACAAGCTTCTACCTCAGGGATCTGCCCCTCAAACAAGGCCAGCTTCTACCCCAGGGATCTGCCCCTCAAACAAGGCCAGCTTCTACCCCAGGGATCTGCCACTCAAACAAGACAAGCTTCTACCTCAGGGATCTGCCCCTCAAACAAGACCAGCTTCTACCCCAGGGATCTGCCCCTCAAACAAGACAAGCTTCTACCCCAGGGATCTGCCCCTCAAACAAGACAAGCTTCTACCTCAGGGATCTGCCCCTCAAACAAGACCAGCTTCTACCCCAGGGATCTGCCCCTCAAACAAGGCCAGCTTCTACCCCAGGGATCTGCCCCTCAAACAAGGCCAGCTTCTACCCCAGGGATCTGCCCCTCATTAACCACAGGAGACATCTTACACTTTATCCTTTAATTTCACATATTGATAAACTATATATACTTTATGTAAAACTTTATCCCATGTTTCTCCAGACATTGCTCATATGTCTTTTTAATACCTTTGTTCTGTTATACTTTTTTAAAAAAAGCTCAATTTTATTTGAATTATTTTAAGTATAGTTTATTCCCTAGTCTGTTATCTCTGTTTTCTGTAACTAGTCCAGTGTGTCAGTCTGTTTGATTCATTGCAATCACCAATACACATTACTCAGATACACTATGTAATGTACTTTGCAAATAAAACTGACTGTGATTCTAGTTTTGAAAGGAAATGGCCAAGTGAACCCTTTATTTTAAAACTGAACCCCTGTGTGTATTAACAACATTCTCACTTGTTTCCAAGTTGAGTGGAGTGATAGGGCAGTCTGGGCCTTGTGCCTTTCTCCCAAGCGCAGTGTCAGGCTGTGTTCCAGTGGTCTTGGATCAGGGCTCTGTGTTTGGTGCAGTTCAGAGACCTGCATGGCTTCTGGCTGCTGCTCTGTAACCCTCGTTTTGTCGTTACCTCCTGAATTATGTAGCAATGCCGTCTGATCCTCCTCATGTTTTGCAGTGATTGTGTAGTTCCTGTCATAGCCGTGCTTGTGTTGCTGGCTGAGAGTTGAGGGGATTGTGCAACAATGAATAGAAAGCTGAAGTAATTGTAGGCTTAGCAGGGAAAGAGAAGAACATGAAAGGACTCACAAAGCTTACAAAGGGGCAGATTTAACATGGCACATCAAACAAAGCCCATTAGTGTGTTGATCACAGGGTGCTCAGAGACATTCTTCATGGCACTATCCCTCTCAGCTGTTAAACAGCAGGGCTCCGCACAGGCTGAGTCCTATGAAGGACGTAAGCCTGACCTCACGTCTTGACTAGTGTGGTCTAACATCAGACAGGCTTGGTCTCAGACTGGAATCCCCCCCACACACTCACACACACCCCCCCCCCCGACTCTATCGTGAGTCAGACCATGATATCATTTCCTTCTCAACACCAACAAAATGCCAGTGTTGCAGAATGACTCCAGTGCACCCAGTCACAGGCTTGAATCACTGCTTTGGTATTCCTGATATATGGCAGGTTGGCCATTTCATGTAAAGGGGGATCCCCACCTACACTGTTTAATATTGTTTTCTGTTTTCCCATATAAAGATTTATTGACAATTTTCAAACTGGATTCACTTAGCCCTGCACATAGACGTGTAAAGCACTTCAGTTTTTGTAATGTTTTTGGCAGGTCATTTTCTACGAATATACTCTGGTTTGTGTTAATTAATTTACCATCAAAGTTCAAATACTAATAAATGTATCCCTGAAAACTGGACATTTTTCAGAATAATCTCCTCCTTCCTTAAATGTTCCCAGATTGAGCATGTGCACATAAATCCTCTCCGGGACCTGGGATTTCATTGAAGCACAAGTGAGGAACTGCAACAGCAAGTTCCAATGAGACCTTTCACATTTTATAGCACTGAAATGCTTTTCATTGCTTTTCAGTCTTTTTTTGTCGAATGTTCTTCTCATTCTGGTCCTAACCCCTGTGGATCTTTCTGGACTTACATGACATGACACTACTCAACTCTTTTACCTGCCATGCACTCCACTGTGGTGAACAAGATCTTTCTGTAAATTAGCACTGTTAGAATTTACTATTTTTGGACTATTATAATGTACCAAGTTACTGTTTCTCTGTTTATATTTATTGTGATTCATTTATTTATGAGCACTGCTGTCCAGTTTCACTCAAGAATGATTTTTGAGTCTGGCTCCCTCAAGCTTCCTTCCTTATTCCAGAGAGATTTTTCTTGTCTCTCACTTTTGAGCTGCTCATTAGGAGTCTAATTGGGGGCCTGGTTCCTGTAAAGCTGATTTAAGACAATGTTTGTTACATTTCTAAATGTGAAACCGTATTCAAATTGAAATGTTTGCTCTGCTTACATAGCAGACAGCTTGTCACGTGCCAAGTGTCAATCACACAGCTACTTTATTGGTTTAAATGTGTTAAAACATGAACCGATTGACCTCGTGCCCGCCCTCTAAGTCCTGGTTTTTCCACCTGCAGTCATGGGCTGATGTGCCAGTGAGATTTTGCGCATCATCTTTGCGAAGCATGCGAGCTCTGTGTTTTCATTTCACCATGGATCATTGTTTCAGCAGAGAGCCGTTATCCAGGGTATCTCAGACAACGACACGACACACACAACACTGGGTTCATTTGTGGGCTGGGTGCGACCTTATTCCTGCCGTCCGGGTGGAGATGAGTTGGCCGGGTGGGTGGTGCGGGCTCCCCCGGCCCTGCACTCAGCGAGGCAAGCCCTGTTTGTGATGGAAAAGTCCCACCGTGGGAGCATTCCAGCCCGGAGAGATCTAGAACATCCTTCACTCTGCCGAAGAGCAGCTGAGTCATTTTAAAATACCAGAGTTTATTGAAAGAAACAATGGTTTACATGTGAAAGCAAAGTCCTTGCCAGCATTCAAAATACCTCCTCCCAAGGAGCTACTGCACTCCTTCTCCCCTCTGAAAATATTTTTGATTCATGTGATAGAAAACAGCCAAGGTGGCCTTGGATGAGACATTCTGGCGCAGCACGGCTGTGCGTTCAGTCCACAGTCCGTCCACAAAGCTACACCTAGTTCCTCCCAATAATACTGCCATTGTCTCTTTGATCTATATACATTTTATGATGATTTCAACTCATGAGCTCATACGGTCACGTTGCTCTGACAGCACAGACACGCCTGCACCTCCTTCCAATGACATCAGCCTCTGGCCTCCTCGGTCTTAATCCCCAAGTACAAGCAACCCTCTGTTTACATGATACAGTGGAGGTAGACAATGGAAATGAGAAGTGGGGCTGTGCAGATGAGGCAGGAGCTCTCCCAGGATGCTCAGCTGCTATTCCCACTCATGTCTGATTCCGTCGGTGGTGGTTGTGTGCTGTGGAGCTGTGGGACTCTTAACATCAGTAAGAGTTCGGTCAGTAGGGCAGCTCCCTCCAACTGCCAGCTGGAAAGCTCTGGCCTGAACGGTTCACCGAGAGTTACGGAGGGGAAGGAGCGCTCATGTCAGCTCCAAAAGCGCAGAAATGTGGCTTCGCTAATTAGGCTTCAACTGACAAAAAGACAAGCAGGGAGTTGTCTGCGGACAGCAGAGGAAGGACTGCTAACGTGGTGACATACTGCATGTTTACACCTTGTGGATAGTCCATTCAGAAGAGTTGTGGATGTGGCTTTGCGCACACTAAGAGGGCCAGTTCCAGTCTCTGTGTGGATAACTAGAAACTGTCAGGCTTCCAACCAGCTTTTCAGCTGAACTGGTGCACCACTGGACCTACTGTGCTTTGTTCACTTTAAAATCACAAAGTGAATGACAAAGCGAGTATAATGTCCACCATATCAGTACAAGTACTAGAAGAAAGAAAAACTGCAGGTCACAGTATAGATAACTCAAAAATCACAAATGTGTTACACATCTGAAAGGGCAATTGTGGATTTTTTTTTTAACTTGATTAAGTGCAGTTTGTTTTCCAAAAAAGACAAAAATAAGGTTTACTGAAAAGTGTAATGAGAGTACTCCTGTACAGATCTTGAAGATCCAGTGTAAATGGCTTTTGGCATGTGATCATCATCTAAGATGGGTGTTTCTCTGATCTATTTCAGGCTATA
This sequence comes from Electrophorus electricus, assembly GCF_041902795.1. Lineage (NCBI taxonomy): Eukaryota > Metazoa > Chordata > Actinopteri > Gymnotiformes > Gymnotidae > Electrophorus > Electrophorus electricus. The sequence continues at coordinate 39,727,828 of NC_137500.1, forward strand.
AATAAATGGATTGCATACCAGAATAAGCACTTATGAGGGAGTTCGTTGTGCCTTTCCTGTCTTTAAGCAGCGTGATCTCTGAGCATGCTGGCACAAGTTTGTGTTTTGTAATATTTTCATAATACTTATGGCAACAGCAATTCCTTACAGGAAGAGGGTTAAATATTCCTAATGGGATTTGGGTCTCCCTGTGACTCAGTTCATGATTATTAATTTCTGCTCTATTAATTTAAATCAATTTACTCATATTACATTGGTCATAAGCTTATCCAAATACATGTAATAGCCAGAATATGATTGCTAAGAAATTTATTTATTAAATTATCTCTATAAATGTGTAGTTCGGATAAAACCACTGACTCTTTGTATGTGCTGTGTCTGAGCAGATGCAGGTCTTCGGAAAAACATTTGTTGCCATGGTAAGTTCACAAACAAGGTCTAAAGTGCAGCAGTCCTGCTGTCCACTCCCATACGAGCACTCCAGCCATCCTGTTTCCTAAAGCACAGGCGAAGGATGAGGAGGAAGATGTTTTGGGCTGGACATACCACACAGGATGTGGGAGGAAGAGAAAGGAAGGGCAACAGTGTGCTCTTTTCTGTCTTCGTCTTTCTTTCCACAGTTTGATGTTCATCACCGGATCCTGACTGGTGATAACTGTAGAGGGAGATCTAGGAATCAAGAACTCTACAACCTTAAAGATTACATCAAAATGTAATACTCTCTTTGGGTAGTACTACAACAGGCAAAATCCCTGAACGGAGTTGAATTTCAGCCCAGGGGTGTTAATAATTCATGCTTCAGTTCCTGTCCACACTGAAGTACTGAAATACAATGAATCTTATGCAAAGTAGGTGGTTGGCCTGAAACACTATAGGACACCCACACGGAGTCTAGAGGAAGAGTAAACAAAAAACAGAAACGCCCGTGGTGACTCCGCAGTCTGAGAAACACGGAGAGGATATTGGCACTAACGCTCTCTCATCGTGTGCATGCAAGACACAGCTCACACGAGAGCTAATAATAACCTCCCGAGGCCTGCTCAGCACAAAGAAAAGTGCCTGGCGCTGCTTTCGCTTGCTATCCTCTCAACATCGTATGGTTTTGGCCGCCTTTCATATTCTGCTGGAGCACCAAGAACGGCTTGTTCAACGACCTCCTGGCTCAGGCAAGAACAGCTCACATGGCAAAACAAAGGGGTATAAATACCACCCAAACCTTACCGCCGCAACCCCATCGCCCGCACGCTGCGGAAAATAGCTCAAGGCACAAGAAACCCACTGCAAAAATAGGGGTTCTCACGCTATATTAATGACTGCAGAGGGCCAGCATGAGGCAGCGTGGGGCAGCGCAGGACAGCGCGGGGCAGCGTGGGATAACTGCTTGGCTGGCCGGTGGAGTTCAAAAGGTCAGAGAAGGTGCTGGGCTTGGACAGTGGCCTCACCCAGGCTCATGCACTGTGGAGTGGGCGAATTTAGGTGGACTGATAGTCGTTAACAGACATCAGCTTTGCCAAAAACTGGGAGTGAATTTGGTTACAAATGTAATCTGACACAATAAGTACCAGTAAGATTTGTGGTTACAGGAAAAAAATAAAATATAAATAATAGCTGTGCACTGATTTCAGAGCAATGAGGTTGCAGTGTTTGGGTTGAAGGCACAGGAGTTAAATTTTGCCCATGAACCTTTGTTGACACCCAGTGGTTTTCTGAGCTTTTGCAAAATCTGTTAAAGTCTATTGTCCCTGCAGCTTCTTAAAATAATCTCATGTCAGTCAAGTTTGTACTTCAGGCTGTTATTTTTATGAAGAGCACTAGGAACAGTGAGTAACGTCCACCACCAGCTCAGAGAGCCAAGTCATGAGGTTTCCCAGTGTGGGAGTGTAAAGGAAAGTGATCACTAATCCTGCACTTATTGAACTTATTTTCTTGAAATATTCAGAATTGCACTACTATGTCCCTTCCTCCCAGGGATCAGCACATACTGTTGTTTGGTACTGCACTTAGGATATGTTTATCTTTTAATTAAAAATAATTTTCTTTCTTTCTTTCTAGGTAGAAGCACTGATTCTTGTATCCAGCAGAGTCTTGGTTCAGTGGTACTTGTACTCTGACCTATTTGTAGTGGCTGAAATGCATCACTCTTGAGTAGATAACAAAAGTATTTTTGTAAGTCACACCACATAATATTGTCAAAAAAGTGCCAAAATTGTAAATGTTAAGGAGATCCTTAGCAAATCACTGATATGATGCATCAAGTAGCTTCACATTAGTGACTGTTGTAGTTCCAGGTGAGGTACGTTCTCTCCTTCACCCTCCAACCCATCTAATAGGCTCATACTGTTGTAGTTTATATGAAGAATACTACAGAGAAAAGACAAAATAATGTAAACACTAGAACTTTAGTTTTGAAATAACCTCATTACAATTACAAAAGACATTTCACAGGTGAGTCATAAGCGTTATAACAGCACTTTCATATATTATTCAAAGCAACATATCTAATAATATGCACATGCATCAGTCACAAAAACTTTTAATACATAAAGGGAAACAGTATAGAAACTCAAGACAACATATGACACACTGCATCTGTAAAGACATGGACACACTGCAGGACATTTGCTAAACAACACAGCAAAGGAAAAAATCACTGCAGGGTTTAATCTGTACCTCTGGCACCCTGGCTCAGTAAAGACTATTACAGCGACAGAATGCACGGAAATAATGCTATTTTCAAACTGCTTGTGTCGAAAGAAAGACATATAACACACATAACAGATAACACACATATAACACACATAACATATAACATAACATATAACATATAACACACATAACATATAACATAACATATAACACACATAACCTGGTGCAAGGAGCTCCAAATCCAATCCACTGTCTGAATGGAAAATGGAACTGAATGGTCTGATGCGTCACATCTTTCATCATTTCTCCTACATCTGGACATGCTTACATTTTAGGAAAGTCATAGGATGCCTCCAACCCACAATGCATGTTACCAACTTCCAAATGTCACGGTGGATGCGTGATGGTATTTGCAGTAAATGCGTGGGCATGATTAAGATTTCTCTCCATGGTTGGCATGATGACCATGGAATAAACGCCAGGCCCGTGTGCACCCTAACACTGGTCACTGTTCGCTCACGATGTTTCATGTCCCGTGATGATAATGACTCCATACGCACAGCTAAAACATAGTTCCATGGATACCAGAAGAAAGTGGCATTTAAACCTCATCATCGCTGCATTTATTGGTGCAACTCTGGAGGAGATACTGTAGATCATGTTATCACTTCCTCCAGTTCGCAAACTGGTTTTGCTCCTTGAAAGGTGTCCAACATCCCACATGGTTCAAGACTTGTAAGCCAGCATCCCAGTAAGGACCAAAGCTGTTTTGAAGGCAAGAATAGTCCTTTTCCTTATTATGTAGATTAGATTAATGAATTAATTGCTAGGTGTTTCTACTGTTTTGCCAAATAAGTCTATTCTCATATCGTATATTTTAAACCAATGGCAGCTCAGTGACAGACATCGCACTATTGCATCTGCTGCTAAGGTGAAGCAATTTACGCAAAACACACCAAGGAGTCCACATCCTGCACCCTCCAGCCTTTACTGTGTGAGTCAACCCAGTGTTAGCATCATCCAGGCAATTAGTGGCTAGGGCGCAACCTCCCACAACGAGCTTCGTGACAGAACAAGTGAGCAAAATAGGTACATTCCCATGCATTTCTGAGACTTCATAGTTGAATTCAATATGAAGTACTTAACTAAACAATTTAAACACGACTTTTTAAAAGCCACATGGTGTTTCCTTAACCTCCTTGGTGTGCAGTTGTGTGTACTATGGTCTGGGTGGTGCTAATGTCACTAATGCGTCCACATCTCCAAAGCGCAACCACATTACTGCTGTATAGGAAACGCGTCTACTACCCGATTGGCTGCCTGTTAACAAAGCAGGGAAGCGCATTGCCCACCCACTGTTTATATGGCTCTGTTCAGCACCAACTTCCTGCTACTGAGAAGACTATTTGAAGCGAGCGCTCATGGCAGCTAATTACTACCGCGGTTACCTGCGGAGCCACAGCGACATGGAGCACGGGCGAGCGCGCTTCCCTTCTGCCGCGAGCACGCACAGGCCACTCGTGCTTGGAGCCCTGGCTCTTATGGGATTGCTGCAGGTCGCATCGACCGTCATGATTCTGCTGCATTTGACCGGTTATCTGCGCGAGGTAAGCGCTCTCTAATCCGCGCGACTGGCGGTACGGGTTCAAACAAGCAGCTCTCCACATTTCTGAAAATGTTTACACTGTTCTCTGACGACCTTGAGGCTGTTTTTGCTGAAATCAAAAACAGATTGCAAAGTCTGCACTGTCAAAAAAGTGTTAGTGCACAAACTTTATTATTTTTTTTACCAATTCCCCAGCCTGTTGTAGTCCGCGGGGTTTGGCTTTACCTGTCACATGGAAATCGGAGTGACTGCGCGCTGGAAATGGCGGTTGGAGCTTATCTTATGTGCGTGGCTCGAATGCTTTTGGAGATCATCTTCAGGCAGCGCGATCACGGCGCTTAACTTCTCCGAAAACACTTTCACAGCGATTCTGCAGCAAGATGCCTCACGTGTTTGTATTTTCAAAAGCAGAAAATTCGCTTGCTTTTCCGCCTCGCTAAGTGCGCGCGCCTCGCCTGTTGCACCACCCGGGTCATTAGAACCAGCGGCTGCTCCACATTTCTCCACACTGCTCCACACTTCTTCAAACCTCTCCACATTTCTCCTCACCTCTCCACATTTCTCCACACTTTTCGCATGACTTTAGTCCGCCCATCCAGATGCGTTTGGTTAGCTCTTTTGATGGTTACTGCAGCTTCATGGTGGTAAAAGGCTGCTGATAGGTTGGGAAATTAGTTATTAATTTTTCACATGTCATGACCTGTTGTTATGCCTCTTTAACAAACCTTTACCATTGTTTTGTTTTATCCTCTAGATAAAGAGAGAGTGAGAGCAGAGTTTGTAAACTGGCCTTAGAACAGTGCAGAATGCAGCATTTGGGGGAAAAACCTTTAAGGGTCTTTGCAGCTTTCATTAGTTCATTTAGGAGTTTCAGATTTAATGGATTATCACAATTTAACAGTCATGAGAAAATGTTTTGTGGCCTCAGCACATGCTTTCAGGGCTAACCAAACCCAGTTCTCCTTGCTGTTGGTTGAATGTTGAGAAGGATAATAGCATCTTGTTTTGTGAGGCTTTGGCACGAACATCAGTTTGTCTGAGGGTTTACGTGTCCTAGAGGAGAGTCCAAGGAGCAGACGCAAGAGGGGAGGAGGATGGATTTCAGATTGGCTTTGGAAATAGTTGTAGGGCGAAAATCTTCAAATTAACAAAACAAAAGACCTTGTAATAAAACCGCTCATTTAAAAAAAAAAACCTCTTTGCACACTTTATACATGGAGAGAGAATCATACATTTTATAGGAGAAATATTGTAAAACAGAATCTCTTGGTATTGCACCTGTATGTACTTTAGGGTGACTCATGGATCTGGCATGGCTGTCCTCACACCTGCATGGAACGTTTGGGTTGTTTTTCATGTCTCAGCGGTGGTATGCTGGGCCAGTCTGACAGACATCACTTAACAGACACACTCCCGTGATTCCATCTCCTCAGCAAGCATTCAAAGAACCATCAAAACTTTCAGCACATGCAGTCAGACAGAGGTTCTAAATGACCTCTAAATGTTTGTTTGTTTGTTTGTTTGTTTATTTATTTATTACAATTACCTTTTCATAAGTTTTAACATGCTAACAGGCAGCTGCCCAGTACCAAGTTGTTGGTACAGTTTTACAGTGGCGGCGTCTCTTGAGTGAATCCAGACGTGGACTGATCGGTGTTGTGTTTTTTCAGGTGGACCTGTCTTCTGCACAGCCTGTTGAGGTGAGTGTGAGCTTTAACAATGTCCTTCAGGTTTTCTTTCTTTACTGCCATTTTACAGGTTGCTCTCACAGCTACAGTAGGTGATGTGGTTTTATGTTATCTTTATTTGGTGCTAAACTACAAAGCCCTTAAAAGCTGAAGCTTTGCTGAAACAAGACTATTCTTTATTTTCACGAACCCGGATATCCTAGTGCTTATACTTTCCTCAATATAATAAAAATGGTCATAAATGGTGCGTAGTGGAATACATCTAATGTTTGTCTTTTATTAATGATAACCGAGTCGCATTCTCAGCCCAGTGTGTGCGAGTGCATGTTGCTTTTTCCTCATTTGTTTAACGCGGAGAGTAAACATTCTACTGCGTTCCACCACTGACGTACAGCATTTCCTTAACCGCGGTGCTCGGGGTGTCTGTGCAAAGGTCATCCAGAGAGCTTAGGTCTGCTTTTTGTCAGAGGTTAACCTGTACTATCACCTACCAGGCCGTTTGTGAACAGTGATGTGGTTAATACCCAGATAATGGTTGCCTGCTGGAGATGATCACCTCATGACCAAAGACTGGGGTGTCGGGGGAGTGGCTTGCACAGGGCTTTGGTAGTGACATCACCATCCTCCTCATCACTAGTGGTGATCACATGTATAATAGAGCAGGTGCAGCATGGAAGCAGAGATAACACGAGCAACATTTAAAATGTAGAGGTTTTTATTTATCAAACAGCTCTTGATTTAGTTTGATACATTATCCCTTTTTTGCTCCCACACTGTCTGCAGAGGGAAATGTATTGTCTTGTTATATTCATAAGTAATTGAGTAATGATTCCTTGGTCATGCTGTGTTGTCTGTGAACTGTAAGGCTGATGGTTTGTGCTAGACGGTGAGGAATATCAAGTTTTTATCATTTCTTCCGAGGAAAAGCTAAATCTAAACTAAAAAAAAAACTGTATAAATCTGTCATGTCTCTTGTTGTGTTTTTTATTGCTACAGCCTAGTTGGAGAGGTTGTATATACTGGCCTGCTTTCTGTTTGTGGTCGGCTCAAACTCTTATGGTCATAGCATGTGGACAAAGTCCAGAACTCTGCACCGAAGCCGCAAATCTGGGTCTTTAATAGAGATTGCAGAGTTATGGTGTTTACTGTGAGATGGTAGCCATAATATTTGGGGCTGGTTGTGGAAAACATAGTATTACATTTCAGAAACATTTGGTATATTGTACATATGCTGTGTGTAAAAGCATGTCATATTTTTATGTTGAAACAGTGATGCGCGTCACTAATACTTTGCACTGAACCTGCAGTTACTGATGCAGATCCAATAGGTACATTTGAAGGTGATATATACATCAGCCCTCAAAAGCAATGCAGCATGGGGAGGCTTTCTAACCATATACACCTTAAACTGCCTTAAAGATGTTTCTCGTTGTTGGTGTGAGCAGAGTGCTTGTGCATCAAGTGAAATGAACCATATTGTAAATTACGTGTTAAGGTAGACTAAATTTTCTGTACAGTACTGATACCATCTGATGCCACAGTGTTGTAGCTCTTTAGCAGTTAGCATTTTACATTTAGATAAAACCTTTTAATGGATATGCAGTTTGAAAATATTTTTTTGCAGGGTAAGTTGGCTCTTGAGTTGGATAAGCAAGCTGGGCTGTGATTTTCATATTCTAAAAGGAATACTTCAGTGTTAAACTTAACATCAAGCCTCAAAATACAGGTTTTATTCAGCATTCATAATAGGTTAATATGTTTTAGGGTGTTACAGGTGATTCAAAAACGCTGTGTTTTTGCCCTGTGGACAGAGTCTAACCGATCGTATTGTTCCTCTCTGAGAACCAGGGCAGCAGTGGGTAACTTCTATGGCTGGGTTTGCCCCAGGCCCAGGGCAGCAGTGGGTCACTTCTATGGCTGGGTTTGCCCCAGGCCCAGGGCAGCAGTGGGTCATTTCTGTGCTCTTCTTCAGTTCTCTTGAGAGAGCAAGTAACGTGTAATTTATCTGAAATGATCTAAGATGCAAAATCTGAAATATCTTTAAAAAATAAATAGATGCAAAATCACATTTAGGGACATAAATCACTTTGCTTATTCTCTGTGATCTTTTTTTCTACTAAATTCAATAAAATGGTTGCCTCTTCCTGAAAACACTAATGTAATCCTAAAGACTTCTGATCAAAGTCTATGTTTTCAAGGAAGCATGTTTCACTTCACTCCATGAAGAGTGATGAACATGACCTCCTTATTCGGTGTTGGCCTGTACAGCCAGTGTGGCCAGGAACATCAAAGAAATCAACTACCTCTCTTGACATTCTGTCATAAATCCTATCATTCCCAGATTAAAGTTGCACATCATAAACAGATTCCCAGGTGAATAGAACCTCCCACTGCAACTTTCCCAAAGGAATTAAGTTTACACTTTAGGTGACAAATCTTGGAGATTTACCAAATATCCAACAGCTGTGACTGAACTGTAACTTTTGGAAATAATTTATTTTTCTCAAACTTAAACTGCATCTTTCTTGTTAATCTATTCAACTTTTTCAGTCTAAATATTACAATGTGCAATAAATGCAAATACTATTTTTGTGTGCATTCATTCTTTCCATCACACATTCATAGGGAACATCGACATTTAGACCAGAATATTTGTACTAACTAGCACTAAGTGTCCCGTGTGTATATTTTAACACTTGATTAAATTAACACTCAACTGCCCACAGCAGGAGCCAACTCGCTTAGCAAGGCTAATTAACATAGACAGCAATCGTTTGTAAGCCAAATGTGTATGTACGTCATACTTTGCTCATTTATACAATCAAATATCCTTTATAATTTACATGCACACAATCTCACAAATTTAATTAACTTGTTTTTTGTTTGTTTTTATACACTCAGTCTGGTTACTGTAGTCATACTAATTGTTCTTGATTTGGCCTTTAGTTTTTGTGTTAGTTTCATTTATTTACATTTCATATAAAGTTTATAACACACCAGACCTGATATCACTCAAATGTCAGTTGTTGCTAATAATTACAAAAATGTGTGATATATCCGAACTGATAGAACTGATGTTTCTGGTGGACATGAGCAAACTCAGCTCATTGCATAGACCCTTTATAAGTGAGACTACAGTGAGGAGACAGTGCTCTGAGCGCTACACAACCCAACCCCTCCCAGTAAGTAGTCAGAACTGGGGTGAAACAACTAAACCGAGGAGTCACTTTGCTTCATACGTTTAGAAGGAGGAGTTCAGTAGGCCCATGAAAATGGTGTTTAGATGATGTGAGCAAATATCTTAGAATGTTTATAGAGTGTTTGGTTTTAATCAGGAATACCAATTTAGTACCAGGAGAGGTACAGTAACGAAGCCATGCCACAAAGTTGCTCAGACTATACCAGACTATACCTTTTTTGACTTAGAAAAAAATCATATTTATCCTAAAGAAAATCCTATTAATCCTAACAATGGTTCACAGTATACACACTGTTAATTTATGATTAATTAATTAATTAATTTACTTGCCATTATTCTTTTGTCATGGTTTAATTAAATCTGGTCTAAATACTAAATACTTGTATTGTAAAATAAGTATTAGTATTTAAATATATTGATATCTACATATTGGCCTACTTAAGTTTTGGCATATTACATGACTTGGAGTAGTGTTCGGAAGGTTAGCTTTATGGCTAAGCTTATGATCTCAAAAAAGTCCCATGTCGTCGTCTTGTGTGAGACATGAAAATCCCTGTGCGTTACTCATCTTCCTGCTGTGTGGTTAACCTCCAGTTATTCCTATGGTTCTACATTCCACGTGTGTTCATCTTCATCTTTGTCTTCCTCTTCTTCAGGAGGTTCATTCTGAGCCAATCATAGCCGATGCACTCAGAGACATACAGACTAGGGAGAAGTGTAAGAGGCGGAATGCGGCACCAGTAGCTCACCTTTCAGTTAAGACCCCCATCGACTTCTCTAGCAGTAAGTAAACGCCATTACTGTTCAGCTCCATATGGATGTTGACACGATACGCTATACCATCTAACGTCTCCTGTGTTTGACCCCACAGCTGAGCCTGCTGTGGTGACCACAGTCCACTGGGACCAAGACCGAAGCATTCTGATAAGGTTCAAGTACCACGATGGCCGACTTGTAATGGCAGAGCAAGGACTGTATTACGTGTATGCCAAGACCTGTTTCCGCTACGCAGCTGATCACGCCTCCAAAAAACAGGACGTCAGCAACGCCCAACTGATTCAGTACATTTACCATGAGATACATTCTCAGTCCAAGTTCAGACCAGTGCTTCTGTCAAAGAGTGGAGGCACCCTGCAATGGAGCAACCGGAACTACAACATGTACTGTGTGCAGCAGGGGCGAAGTGTGCGCTTGCAAAAAAGTGACGGCCTTTTCGTCAATGTGTCCAACTCCTGGCTACTGGACCCGGAACCTGAGGGGACTTATTTCGGTGCTTTTAAAATGAGCAACTGAACTTTGTTTATTTTGCTACTGAACTGGTCTCTGCACATCCACAACCTTATGAACATTCTCAAAATGGCAAAACCACTGAGCACTTCTATTCTCCATCACTGACTTGTATTTTTGTTCAGCATAGATTATTATTGTACATCATTTAAAGGCACATCAGACTTCACTTGTAACTGTTAATTATGGAATCAAGGTTTTGACAATCTAATGTTAATCTAATGCATTGCTATTTTTAATATGGATTTCAGAATTCTGGATTAAGGATATCTCATTTGATCAAAACTTTAAAGTTCCAAAGTTTAACACACAAATTCAACCTTGGCTGTCATAGTTTATATTCAGCTGCCATTTGTGCAACAGACACACATGAAATCTTTGGAAGAGGTCGAGAAAAACCCATCTGCTCATTAGGACTCATGAAGTGTGTTTGGGAAAGCATGTCCACCTTACCTTTAATCGTGATCGATTAAATCCCAAGTAACCACCACGCTACCGAGGGTATCGCGTTGTTGATGGACCGGGGCTTCCAGACACCAGCGGCCCCGGAGGTCATGGTCTGAGAGGCTCCTTATGCCAGTCGTGACTGCACTGTGCTGCTCTAGTGCACGTGAGTCACCTGCCTGTGAAGAACAGTCACCCAGCAGGTCTTCATGAGCCCAATCATTATAGGTAGAGAAACCACAGCAAACGTACATCTGTGTGTAAAGGACTGAGGACTCCTTAAAAAAAGATTATATATATTAAAAAATAAAAATATTTTTCTCACACACATATATACTTTAAATTCCCTGTTAGTTGCTGATTGGGATTTTAGTACAAAGTTTTAGTTAAAAAAATCAATAAAGAAGCAAACTATCTGCAGACATCTGTAGCTCACCATTTGGCATTTGAACAAAATATTCATAGGAAGGGCAATAAAATCAAGATAGCTGGACTGTCTTTAGGAGGGTTAGAGTGATCGACAGGAGTACATCGAACCAAACTGAGTTTGGTACACGCTAATTTAAAAGTTTTTTTCATTTTACTCCTTTTGGAGAAAATGAGAATATGCACTAAATGTATTTATTTATTTTTATTGATGAAAGAGATTGACATTTGTAAAATGTTCTGTCTTGTTGTAAACTTCTGTACAGTATGTATGCCTGCCTGTGCTCTGGTCATCACAGAGCTTTGGGATGACAGACATTGACTGTTGGTCAGTTGTAGAAGCGCTTTTCTCTTTTTCCATTGAGAAGCATGGGGCTCCTCTAAAGCTTATACCGAGTGGTTTCTCATTAAAGAAACTCTGTATTTATGTATCACTTATTTGACAATTCTGTGTGCAATGCTCATTTAAAGCAGAATTTTTTGTTAAACATACAGTTTTAAATTTCAACCTTAAATTGTAATAAGTTTTCATATCTCAGCAAATGTTTGGTTTAATTGTATGTTTATTTATAACATTTTAACTAATAAAAATACTTTTCTAAACATGACTAAAATGTATTTGTTTTTTTTCTTTCAGTTCAAAATGGCTAACTAGCTATATTACTATGCTATATCACTATGAATGCATAGCTGACGTTTTGAAAACAATTGGCAGTGATAAAGTTCTCATACTAAATAATACTGGCTTTGAACATACAACCACTCTTAGCATGAGGTTTTTAAAATAGAATAAGGTTCTAACTTGGAGAGTACCCAAAACTACACAGAAAGCTAAGACAATTTGATTGAACTAGTTGTCCAAGACAGATCTTTTTGCTTTCCCAAAAATCCAAGTCATTTGGGGAGGTTGACATTGTCTGATTATTTCAAAAACATAGCGAGTACGTGGTGGCATTTTTACGGCTGAATGCTGCCCAGTGTACGTGTCCAACCAAAGCACTGTGCCATCAGGAAAACCCGAAAGGCTCGCTATACCGCTGGCTCTACGTACACCAGAGCTGAATGGTAAGTAGGCCATGTGTCTGAAACATGTAAAAACTGAGAACTGTTGAACAGGTAACAACTTTTAAATGTGAATCAACACTGTCCTTACTTGATTAAGACCAGAGGTTTTGCTGTTTTTACACTACTGCACCTACATGTAATATTGATTTGGTTATTTACAGCCTATCTCATAAGTTCATTTACACTGCAAATACAGCAAAACCCCTGGATGTCATTTTACTTTTCTGAATAATAGGATTTCCCAATATCTGCCATGTGGAGTATGAGTAACATTTGGAGAACAGAGACAGAATCGAGTGCAGGAATACTGAGAAATCTAATAAAGGTCAATCCAAAATGTAGTCCGAGAAACAGACAGGGAAAAAACAAACAAATCCAACAAGTGGCAGGCAAAGAGAACTCCAAAGATATGAGCAAAGAAATGAGAGATCAGAGAAACAATACAACTGCACGGTATCTCTCAGAAACACAAGGCAAGCAAATGAGATTTCGCAAAGATTGAACAAAGTCTTAGGCACATATACACGAAGACACTGCATGTTAACAAGCTACAGGTGCTGTCAATATCCAGGAGACTGGGAACAAACAAGCCACAGGTGCTGTCAATATCCAGGAGACTGGGAACAAACAAGCCACAGGTGTCGTCAATATCCAGGAGACTGGGAACAAACAAGCCACAGGTGCCGTCAATATCCAGGAGACTGGGAACAAACAAGCCACAGGTGCCGTCAATATCCAGGAGACTGGGAACAAACAAGCCACAGGTGCCGTCAATATCCAGGAGACTGGGAACAAACAAGCCACAGGTGCCGTCAATATCCAGGAGACTGGGAACAAACAAGCCACAGGTGCCGTCAATATCCAGGAGACTGGGAACAAACAAGCCACAGGTGCCGTCAATATCCAGGAGACTGGGAACAAACAAGCCACAGGTGCCGTCAATATCCAGGAGACTGGGAACAAACAAGCCACAGGTGCGGTCAATATCCAGGAGACTGGGAACAAACAAGCCACAGGTGTCGTCAATATCCAGGAGACTGGGAACAAAGAAGCCACAGGTGCTGTCAATATCCAGGAGACTGGGAACGAATGGGTTTTCTTGGTAGCATAGTCCTTGTCAGTAGACTACATGGTGTTGCTGTGGCAGGTGTGACAGTATTGGTACAGTCTATGAGTTGTGCCATTTAATTTTGCTTTCCTGGTGTCATAGCATAATTCTTTTGCCATTTGCTGTTCACATGTAAAAAGGCCTTTGTAAAAGGTTGGCCTATATATAACAATGAATGCTTGGTGCCTCTAAAATGAAGCTCACAGTCCCATATAGAGGTATCAGTAACATGTCTGATCATAATGTGAGCTAGCATTCCCCAAGGGTCAGTGGGCCTACACCACATCTGGTCATATTTTGTATCCAAATAGTGCTTTTGTCAGCATATACTGGAGACATTGATATGTTATACGATTAGAAAACTCAGGATTTCTTGTTTTATGGGATTCTGTGGTGAGACGAAAAAGGTTACATTTATGGAGCAGCTGGGAGCTTTGTTAAGCACATTAGAGTCACGGAGCAGCTGGCGTGCTCACATGTGGCTCGTTTGTTGACGGAGCTCCACTAGTGATGGGAGGGTTCAGAAAGCACTATGACTGAATCACATCCAGGTAGTTTGGACAGCAGGGAAAGGCCCCCCTGCTGACCTCTGGTAGTCTTCCCACTGACTTCAGGACCTTGGACAGCACAGTTCCAATCAGTGTGATCCATAAAGGCTAAACCATCATGGACTGGCTCAGACTAAATCACCATTCTGGAGTACTGTAACGTTAGTGGTGTTGATCTTTAAGAAAAGAATAACTAAGGGTCTGTTTTTTAAAGAAGGAAATCAGAATAGATACAGCATGCACAATGACAGTTTTATAACATTTAAATGATACTTTTTAAAACCAATACATATAACAGTTATAACAACAAAAATACAAAGACATCCATTTTCCAGTATTTGTCTGAGATGAATGTTCAGGGACTCTCATGAAGCTCCAAAAATATTATTTCAGTAACAAACAGGATATGATGTGGTTGTAGAGAGGGACTCCCCTACTGACTCATACATGGCAGTATTATCCAGTCGCCTACTTAAAGGTATGCTGAATCCTAAATTAGCAAGGTGCTCAGAAACTAATCGGCATCATATATTTGATGTAATTCCTAGTAATGATCTGAGCTGTATGGGGTGGTGTGTGATGTGTTGCTGATATTTGGGATAACATTGTCTTGTGTCCTAATCTTGCTGCAGTGCTTGTGTGGTATGTAAACTCAGAATAGCTGAACTGTACAGACAGCCATACCACTTGATATAGCTGCTGCTCTGAAATATTATCTGTCTAAAAGCTTCATGTGTCAGTGTGAGTTGGTATTGATCTTTGTAAGAATTATTTCAGGTAAAGTCTTACATAAAAATGCATTTTATTGTAACTCTCTTTTGAATTATGGTTGGAAGCAACGATGCTTAAGTAACTTTTTATGTTTTATTATAAACCTTGTATATGATATTTCGTAACAATTTTCATGCCAGAGATAACAAAGATACAATAACAGTGTTACATACATGCAGTTGTGATCTACATCCAGAATCTACATCTTTGTTGAAAGAGGACAAGATCTGAGCATTAATACATATTTCATGATCCATTTGTTTATATTGAATATGTGTTTAAGTGTCTAGTTACAGTAAGAGTGGTACTGCAAAGTGTAACATGATATTCGGCATCAACTTATATTGTGATTTGTTGAGAAATGTTGTGTATTTATGCTTGTCAATAATGCTTAACCTGTTTAGTGTCACACTAGTCTCAGGGTAGCATGGAATTTCAAAGACCCAAGGCAGGACTGTGCCAGGAAGTGACACACATAAACCTAAATTAATTAGACTCCAGACTCCTCAAACCACCAGGAACAACACACCCAGGCTGAAGGCCAAGTGGAATGTTGTTCATATGGTGCTGATTTCTTTCCACAGTGCCATAGATAGAAAGGGCTGCAGACACACAGCAAGAGCTGGGCGTATTTGGTAAGCTGCTGACATAGCAGCAAACCACAAACGACTCAAACGAAGCTTCCCAGAATCTTTACCTGCCCCAGTTAATTGTGAGGCCCTGTGGTGTGTAAGATCA
Organism: Electrophorus electricus; assembly: GCF_041902795.1. Classification (NCBI taxonomy): domain Eukaryota; kingdom Metazoa; phylum Chordata; class Actinopteri; order Gymnotiformes; family Gymnotidae; genus Electrophorus; species Electrophorus electricus. The sequence continues at coordinate 39,743,354 of NC_137500.1, forward strand.
AACTGCAGACAGATTGTTCTCCTTACATGCACTTGTGATCTTATCTGTTCCTTTGCTGAAAGAAGAAAAGAAGTGAGCTGTGTGAGGCATGAGGTGCGATGCTATCTCTGCCCTGTATCTAAGAGCGTACGTCAAACAGCGCTTGACATGTACATGAGAGCCAATCATACTGCTGAAAGTTTTAAATGTGAGCTATTCATTAAGACCTTATAATCAAAACCACATCGTGATGTGATGCACTGTAATGAAAATGTCATTTAAAAGGAGCTGGAATCGCACATTTCTGTTTATTACCCACAAAACAAACAAAAAACAACAAAATGTGGAGAAACATGATAATGCCATAAGATCACTGGAGTGTTCACAGAGGACAGGAATCAGCTTTGATGTGGTATCAAATTGGCAGAGCCTTGTCGTTTTGTTCTGCATATGCAATGCCCAGAAACCAGGGCACAGAATATAATGTAAAGCTGCCATCCATTGTGAAACAGCCATTAGAAAACCACAGATGTTTTGTAAGTAACAGATTATTCCAGTATGTCATAAACAATAGAGTATTGTTTACCCTAAGAGAGTGAATGTGATAGGAAGTGTTTTCAGTACAGTCATTTTAATGTTTTGACAATTTCATCTTAAACATTTTTAACATGTTTTAGCATTAAGTTAACATGAACTTATATTAGATATTCATCCCCTTATGTTTGTCAATCTGGCTTTCATAATGTATGGAGATACAATAAGCCTCATGAAAATAACACAACATAAGTTACTTTTAAGTGTTTTACCAACCAAAAAACCATATGGCTGCTGATTCAAAATACACCTCCCCAGAAACATCTAGTGAATGTTGAATCTAATGGAAAAATGGATGGCTTTTAATAAAGATCACACAGATCACACAAAGCATGACAGTTCTCGCCTTAACTATGTTTCGCAAAACACCAGTCCCATTTGTTTGCTGGCGGTGTAAAACCAATTCTCACGCCTTTGCGGTTAAGCAGAAGAATATCAGTTTGGTTTTATTCTGCAGCTACAAAGGCAGACAAAGACATCTGTTTGTCATTTTGGAGGCTGTGTAATGAACTCCATGACAGCAGCTGTATTCATGAAATGTGCAAACATGCAAACACTTAAAAAAAAACCTCTCAGTCATAAGAGCTTGAGGTAAAGCTAGAACATATAAAATCTTAAACAAACGGTACGTTGTCTAATGTTAGGACATACATCAGTAAAAATGCATGGACAGGCACATGCTGAGTTTCTGATTTATTTCTGAGTAATACGTTTGGTAGTCTACTTGCTGCTAGAAGAACATACTCTCCTCTGGCATTTATGTGTGGCCTTTGGTGTGGATACACTTGTGAGGATCCTCCATTCTTCTTGGTGAAGTTCACCTGGAGGCTAATCTGTTTCTACACAGTGGGACTTTGTGGGATGTTTGCCTGGATCTTTTCTCTTTGTATTGGATGGTTTGACAATCAGTCTTCTGTGGAAACTGATGGAAAAACCATTCCTTGTTTTAAATGGATCCAAATTACAAGTCTGAAAGTTTTTAGAAAATGGAATTTACTGGTCAAAATGTTGCGTAACTGTTCAGGACAGTATATTATCTATTATGTACTTATTTGATAAAGTCCATGTCAGAAACCTCATGGATCGATAGAGAAAGCATGATGCACTGCAAAATTACTGTAAATACTACAATTAGGTCCAATATTAATAAGTTAAAATTAAGGCAGTTGCATTCTACAGGCCATTGTGAGTTAATTATCTGTAGAACTTGGTTAACTTAGCGTTCCAGTAACAGTAGATCTGATTATTTGTCCTCATGAGGACACCTGGGTCTGATTACCCTGTGGCAGTCGTGACCATAGCAGCTTCCTAAACAGTAATGGTGAAGCAGTGTCAGTTAGAGACTGCCTGAATGAGAGGACTCGCTGCAAGTCACATGAACACACATCATCCACAAACAGTCCATTGGCTTTTTCTCACTGCTAGCAGAACTTGGCAATCACACAAGTCTAGCCACAACACTTCAAAGATGGCCAGGTTTCCTGAACTGTTTGACATCACACACCGAACAGACCACAAAACAGGATTTAAAATGTGAGTGCAAACACCGTGGAATGCTTGTAGTTAAACTACAAGCATTCCACGGTGTTTGCACTCACATTTTAAATGTCTGTGAAATATTCCATTATCCAGCTCTCGTAGCCTTCACCAACATTTCGCCTACCCCTCCCAAAGCTGCAAATGATTAGAAACTTTCCAGAATGTCACATGTTAGAATGCCACTGGGTAGCTGCTCACAAACCAGGTGGCACGTTATCTCATACTCACTACTGCCCCTCTCCCTAGGGTTACGCTCACTACTGCCCCTCTCCTTAGGGTTACGCTCACTACTGCCCCTCTCCCTAGGGTTACGCTCACTACTGCCCCTCTCCCTAGGGTAACGCTCACTACTGCCCCTCTCCCTACGGTTACGCTCACTACTGCCCCTCTCCCTAGGGTAACGCTCACTACTGCCCCTCTCCCTAGGGTTACGCTCACTACTGCCCCTCTCCCTAGGGTAACGCTCACTACTGCCCCTCTCCCTAGGGTTACGCTCACTACTGCCCCTCTCCCTAGGGTTACGCTCACTACTGCCCCTCTCCCTAGGGTAACGCTCACTACTGCCCCTCTCCCTAGGGTAACGCTCACTACTGCCCCTCTCCCTAGGGTTACGCTCACTACTGCCCCTCTCCCTAGGGTAACTGAATATGACCTTAATTATCCCTTCTTTCATGGGATTATCTTGTTATTATCTTGTTACAAGATCATCCACAGATTTCACTCAGCGCATGGCTGCATTTCTCTCTGCACTTCCCAGTTTTTACAGACAAACACATCTGTGCTAACCTGCAGCCTTTTCATCAGGTAGTCATAAAAAAATTAGTGCTGACTGAAAACTGACCAGGGGCTTTCCAGAGACACTGCTTACAAAGAAATGTTTAGACTACAGATAGAGAGAGCTTGAGGTACAGTGGCAAGATGAAACCACATAGGCCACTTATCTGTGTCACCTCAAATTTTCCATTCTATTGTATATTTATAACACAATTTACAACAATAACCCGCTGTCCCATTAGCACTGTACCAGACTATGGGCTCCTGTACATTATTGAATATTTGCCCAAAGTCATGTTTTTGTAATCTTAAAATCAGTTTTGCATGTGCACTCTCAAAATCCTCTATTTGTTTGTACATGTCAGAAAACTCTTGCTGTTTTAGAATAAACAAGACTAAGTTGCAGGCCGTGCACTGATACCGTGAGAAGACTACGGTCATATGGTCATACGGTCATCTCATTCACACCGGTGGTCCAGTCCCCCCTCCCTCATGACTCAAACAAATCACAGAGTAGAGATCGTCAGGCTAAACACTGGTCAGGATTTGGTGCCTGCTTCACCACAGCGTGCTCCACATGCAGAATGGCTGTGCTAGGTGAGCTGCCAGCTCTTCTGATGCCCTGGGTAGAGTTGACTAAACTTCCTAAATGATCATCATCGTGGCCTCATGTCTACACAATGCTAATTTCACATGGCACCATGCGGCAGACAGCAAGGGGGTGGCTCTCTTTATCTGCAGCCTGGAAGCCTTGAAGGCGTGGCTGCGTGTAAAGCTCCCCACAATTATTACAGATGCCATTGTCAAAGGTCGGCAGATATTAGTCTCCTGGATTTACACCCACTGTGGAACTGAACATGTACACCCAACATTTAATAAGGAGAATAAGAAAAAGTTATCTGTATTAAATACAGAGATGTTTTGTCACTGATCATGTGCTTGTCCAGAAAGTGACTGAGGGCATTCAAAATATGACTTCTCAGAAGAAAAATTAGGTACTAATCAGATGATTTGAGTAATTACTCCAGGAATCAAAGACAGACTATAAACACAGACAGGACAACATTCTCTTGCATTAGCTCAATGACTGCATTCTTTCAAGGGAGTAGCCAGTGCGGCTCTGGAACAGTTCTGACTGCTTTGATGCTGTGAAGATTTACATTAATTGTGTGTCTGTCATATGCCCTAACCCTGCTGAAACCCATTTTATAATAAAAGCTACTGTGTTCAAAATATTGGTGTAGTTTTTTTTATAGGTTTA
>NC_137500.1:39752500-39812500 GCF_041902795.1 Electrophorus electricus
CTCACAGATGCATGTGTTGGACGTGAGGACATGTCAAGCCAGGGCCATCGTGGCAGTAGTCAGGACACTAAACAAGACCATGGCAGGCAGAGACAAAGAACTGGGGAACCTGGATCTTCAGGGAATGTTCAGGGTCTAATCAGGATGTTTGTCCTCACAGCGATTCAAAAGTGACGGGCCGATCACAGACACGATCACATTGTGCTAGTATCTCAGAAAACATGTAGACAGACACAAGACGAACAGCACATGAGTCCTGCACACTCATGCTGCATGTACTCTGTAAACACTGCTAAGTCACGGAAAAGACAGCTTCAGCCGCAACTTTTGGCAAAGAGATGAGGAATTTTCAAATGTGGAGATGCTAAAAAAGTTGTGGCCAGACACTGGATAAAACCAAAATCATTACTTAATCTCCAGGTTCTAGGAAACATTACGGATTGCCTAAAGAACTTTCACCCAGTAAAAATATAACAGGTTAATTAAAAAAATTAAAAAAAGGCAATTAGATTAAATGAATTACATACATACAAATGAACCATTAACATGTTTAGTTTAAAGTAAATCTGTAGAGAGGCACATGGCACTCACAGTGCCTCTCTCTGCTCTCCCACTGCTCCCACTGTTATAAACACATTTTTACTAGGTGAAAGTTCTCTGTAATCTGTAATATTGTTTCCAAAAACCTGGAGATGAAGTAATGATTTATGGCTTTATCCCGTTTCTGGCCAAAGCTTTTGGGCAGCATGGTGGCTTGGTGGTTAGTATGTTTGCTTTACAGTGCAGGGGTCTTGGGTTTAGGTCCCTATGTGGGCGGAGTTCTTCCATGTATCTGTGTGGGTTCCCTCTGGGGTCTCTGGTTTCCTCCCACGGTCCCAAAAATGGAGGTTAGGTAAAAATTGGTTACCCTTAAAAAATGTTCTGGTATGATTGTGTGTCTGCATGCCCACACTGTCTCTCCTTCCTGCACCTGATGCAGTCCACCAGGGGGCAGCACCTTCTGCTAGAGAGGACATGGTGTACTTCTCACCAATGTGTTGATTGTAAATTGTCCTTGGGTTCTGAGAAGATGCTATATAAGTTCATTCATCCATAAATGGTGCTTTAGTAGTTGTTTATGCTATTTAATAAAAGACCATTTTCGTTAAGAAGAAATGGCATTTTTTGGTTCTTCTTCACTGCTAATGCTATATTGGTGTCAGAAGCAGGGTGTCACCACCAAGCTTGAAGTGACTGAGTAGCACATCAGACAGAGGAAGGCGGCACCAAGTATGACACCTGCCGCCCCCGGACAGGTGCAGCCACCCAAGAGCAAGGCTGGGTGGGAAGGCCAAGCTCAGCTGGTGTCTTCTAGCTTCTGGCTCCTGGAGAGGCATAAACAGGTTCCATAAAGAACAGATAAGCATCTTGGTGGCAAAGTGCTGGTGCCAGAGGTGCTGAGGCAGCACCAGTGCTCAAAGTGGCCTCATGTTCACTGTACTTCTACATCTTACTTTTTGGTGTTCTGTGATTGTTCTTATGTACCAGCACTTCTCACAAGCTCTCTATATTCTTTTCTGCCCTCTCTGTATCACGCTCTGGGAATAATGACCCTATATTAACTGCATTACCCAAGAGGCCCTATCTGACACTCAACTGTTCCCATTCTATCAACAAGTCTATTACAAGACATGCAACTTTAATGCTAAGTCAATTAACATTATCGCTAGACAGTACAAATAAGGTTCATGCTAGTCTAAGTAATGCTGATGCTAAATATAAAATGTTGGCCTGGCTCCAGAAGGGTGACAACAGAACCTGTGAGTCAGACAAAGACACAACAAGAATCAACAAGGATCCGTAGACCACTAAACGCCAGCCGGAGCAGCAGACTGACTTTCGTGCCTCTCTGAGCAGGGAGGGGTCTGTTGATCTGCAGTACCACCTGAATCTACTGCTACCACGGCTAAATACCAGTACAAACAATAACCTTAAGTGACGATGAATGGCCTGATTGTTGGTTCAGGGATCAAATTATGTATTTACACACACACACACACACACACACACACACACACACACACACACACACACATTACATATAGTATAGATATTACATTATTAAATAATTTAATCTTATTATTTATATATCATAAAAGTAATAGTTTGGCAAATGGTTGTCACTGAGTAAATAGATTTATATTGTGGACATTAGTAGTAGCTCAGTGTTTAAGGTACTTGACTTATAATCAGAAGGTTGCTGGTTCAAACCCCACCACTGCCAGGTTTCCACTGCTGGGCCCCTGAGTAAGACCTTTAACCCTCAATTGCTCAAGTTGTACTCAGTCATAACTGTAAGTTGCTTTGGATAAAAGTGTCAGATAAATGTAAACATTAGTGATATTTCCTAGGGGCTTTTATTTACTGTAATTCAGAATATAATACTTAATGATTTACTAGATGATACTAGATGATGCCAACATGTAGATAAGGAGGAGTACTGGCACGTTTTTCCCACTTCAAGCACTGGGTGGCATGTGCAGCTCACCCCACAGGCAGAGAGCCGCCACCAGGGCAGAAAGAGCAGAGATCCTTGGTGGACACAGTCGACATTGTGGCGAACAACATCGTGTTAGATGGCGGAGGGTCTGGAGAAGGAGGTGGCATGCTCAGAGTCAGTGGTGTAGGCAGAGGGGACCCTGCGCCAGACAGATCAGGAACATCAGCTGTGGCTCAAGCCTCTGGATTTAGTGACAACAGCTCAGTGCCCTGACTGAATCTGGCATGCTGGTGTTGCTGCTCCAACCAGTCATGCTACTTACATTGCACACCAGTCGACCCAGTTGAGCCCCTCTGGCAGCCGAGTTGACATGAGCAGGAGGAGATAGCTCCCAGTCATAGTGGGGCAGAGCCAAGTGCGTGAGTTCTGGTTTGCACATATGCAAGGTGTGTGCATGCTAGGTTTGCAGAGGCCAGAGCCGTGTTTGCTGTCAAGAAGAAAACGCCAGGCTTAGACAAGTCAAGCAGAGGCATACTGCCAGGGCTCCGATGCAGTGTGGGGAACCGCCAGCTCTGGAGGAGCTGAACACACATTGTCAGAGTCAGCTGGAGGAACTCTAGGGGCAGGGGACACTGTCATATCAGCAACGTGAAGCTACCAGTGCTGGAGGAGTTGAACACAGAGTTGGTGCTGGTTGGCACATCCCTGAGGTCAACAACAGACAGCCGAGTTCCTCAGTGAGCTGCACAGCTTCCTGGGTTTGGCTTCATACCACCAGTGTTGCGTGCATGGGTTTGCCGACAGCCACACTCCTGCCCACGCTCACAGCAGAGGGTCCCAGTGCGCTGAGGAGGAGGGGAACGCATGGGGCTGTACAGGGGCTCCAGCAACACGTGCATCATCGCCGGCTCAAAGGTACGTGACAGGATGGGCAGAGCTGGCTTGAGCAAGCCAGAACAGGACTGTATGCTGAAGATGGACGTGTTGTGGTGGCGTCACGCTATTTCTGCTCTTATCTCTACGGTGTCCTTTCTGTCCTGCGTACCGATCATGCCTCGCTGACTTGACTGATGCGGTTCATAGAGTGCAAAGATCAGGTGGTGTTTGGGAGAAATGCTGAGGTGACGTTGCCAGTGATTCTTATGGCTGATCTTCTTGTCTGGATGTAGAACGGCCCCGATCGGTGCACGGTGGAGAGGGGCTGCCACAGTAATCACAGGCCCCACAGATTCTCTGCTCCAGCCTGCCTGTGAGATGACCTGGGCCCCTGTTCCAGGCCAGATGTCAGGAAGCCCTGTGTCCTCATGGCCATGTGTTAGTTCACAACATGACCAGAGGGATGTATGGTTCCAGACCAGAGCACGGCCATGACAGCGTAGCAGCTAGTGGAGGATATCTTCTGCCATGTTGGAGTGCCTGAGGAGTTCCACAGAAACCAGAGGCACAACTGAGAGTCAGCAGTTATGGTTTAGGTCTGCAGTCTGGTCCTGCTTGCATGCCGGTCCACCGAGTCAGCTGGGTCGACCCCCAAGGAGCTCATGTCTGGTCGTGTGACAGGGTCAGGGGAGAACAGCAGGCCCAGAGAGGGGTTCAGCAGGAACCGTGCCATAGCCTGCACAACATGCACCACCTCGCCAGAAATCATCAAGGCAGCGTCAGAGTTCGCTAGAAGCAAGCCCAGGAAACACTCTGCCAGGCACTGCTGTTCTCGTCAGGGATGCAAGTGTGGATGTACATCCACAGCCACAGGAGGCCTGGGCCACAACACCCCCATGAGCCTTATGCTTCCTCATGCTCGCTGTTTTGCTCCCTCCCCAATCTTCCTGTTGTTGTCCATGTTGTTAAATATAAGAATGCAACAATATATATTTCATCATTTTTTCTGTTTTTTCTATTTAGAAAGACTAACATATATGATTTGTCTGATGCTGGTAAGAATTTTAAATCTAAATCTGTGTCTGAAGACCGCATGTCTACAAGTAAAGACAGAGCAGCTTGTCGCTACCTTAAACAGAGCAGCCTGTTTTTCTAGCTACCTCTGCAGAAGCGTTCGAGCATCATACTAGCCAGACTGCTGTCAAATAAGGCATATCCGTTCAATTATGTCAGGTAACTTTTCCTGCTTTTCCTTTGGGATGCAAGCCAAACCGATGTCAGACATGCCGGTTACTGTCTGAACTGCCCTCCTCTCACTGAATGCACCCAATGCCACTCTATGCATTCCGCGGCCCTAACACGGTGTCTCGGTGTACTGCACTTCTGTTGTTGTTGAAGAGGATTTAGACTTTTTATTTACACAGCATGCTACACAGCGGAGCGGTTCCTGACAAAGACTGAGGACAAGAGGTCGAGTTCTGCACAGTCTCATTCACACACAGCTACAAATTACAGTTTAATGTGAAAAGACACCACAAAGGAAACAATTACAGATGTACTTTGCAATGCAGAAGACTAAACACGTGCCATGGCTGACACATAAAACTTCCTCACCCTCCTCCTCCTCCTCCTCGGCACGATCAGGCCCGGGTGATAGGGCAGGGTCCTGTGGTCTGTGTGCCTGCCAGACGTTACCACCCTCCACGGGACGCGGCGGGGACTCAGACGCTCTACCTGATCCTCTCGCCTCCAGTCTGTCTAGGAACAGTGAGTTCACCCTGAAGGAAGCCATATATCACCATCAAAACAACCTTTCAGATACACCGATACATCACAGTGTTATTGTGTAGTCGTCTGTGACGCTGTGGATCACTTATTGACCCTGATGTTCATGCCTCTGTAATGTTCTTTCAGAATTAGGTGTGCGTACCGCAAACGCTCACTTTCCATTTGCCTCTCCCTCGTGTCCTCCTGTTGGCTTTGTTTTTCCTCCAAAATTTCACCCTGGAAACGATACATTTATGGAAATTAATCCTTAATGGGAAACGTCACCTCTGGCTGTAGTAGGATGTTGCATGAGAAACTTTGGACCATCAGCTAATTACAGCCACTATATTTACTTATTTATTCAGTTCATGTAAACAAATAATGTCATATATCTATAACTACACAGATCCCAACAGGGACAGAGATGATGGAGAATTCCACCCACCCACTACACAGATCACTGCAGGGACGGAGGTGATGGAGAACTCCACCCACCCACTACACAGATCACTGCAGGGACGGAGGTGAAGGAGAACTCCACCCACCCACCACACAGATCACTGCAGGGACGGAGGTGAAGGAGAACTCCACCCACCCACCACACAGATCACTGCAGGGACGGAGGTGATGGAGAACTCCACCCACCCACCACACAGATCACTGCAGGGACGGAGGTGATGGAGAACTCCACCCACCCACTACACAGATCACTGCAGGGACGGAGGTGAAGGAGAACTCCACCCACCCACTACACAGATCACTGCAGGGACGGAGGTGATGGAGAACTCTACCCACCCACTACACAGATCACTGCAGGGACGGAGGTGAAGGAGAACTCCACCCACCCACTACACAGATCACTGCAGGAACGGAGATGATGGAGAACTCCACCCACCCACTACACAGATCACTGCAGGGACGGAGGTGATGGAGAACTCCACCCACCCACTACACAGATCACTGCAGGGACGGAGGTGAAGGAGAACTCCACCCACCCACTACACAGATCACTGCACGGACGGAGGTGAAGGAGAACTCCACCCACCCACTACACAGATCACTGCAGGGACAGAGGTGATGGAGAACTCCACCCACCCACTACACAGATCACTGCAGGGACGGAGGTGAAGGAGAACTCCACCCACCCACTACACAGATCACTGCAGGGACGGAGGTGATGGAGAACTCCACCCACCCACTACACAGATCACTGCAGGGACGGAGGGGTCCTCTGGGTAGCAGGGTGCTCCAGCCATGCTGCAGGAATGAATTCTTTTACAGGTCTTTTCTCCCTGCAGCCACCAGTCTGTACAACTCTGAACTCTAACTCATCTATTTGGACTTCTGCACTGCACATTATTCCTGCTTATTCTGTACCAGTCATGATATTTTTAACATTACTGTCATTTACAGCATCTTTTGGGTCCTTATTACTGTAGAACAATACTGTAACACTAACTGTCGCACCAACTGGACCCTTACTGCAGTATTTGAAGTATGTATATATGTATATGTTGAATGCATATACATGCACGCACATCATGTAGATATATTTATACTGTGTAGTATTTCTGAACAAGGTTTGTATCTCATCTTTCTCATCTCATCTTATCTAATGTTTTCTGATCTTATCTTATGTCAGGGCCAAACTGTGTTAGTCCTGCTCCTTCTCCTTTGTTTTATTAAAGTGTTGCTGTGCAGATGTGTTCCGTTTACACTGTGCAGTACCTTTCTCCGCTGGTCATCTTTCTTTCTCTGGAGGGCTGCCAGCTCTTCAGTCCCCTCCCTGTGCTTGTGCCCCCGGGCCTGCGGACCAGAGACCACAACTGGGTGTCAGGTCAGTGCCACAGTGGCCACACATCCCTGCTACAGGTGGCCTACATGGCAGGATCAGTGTTAGCTGCTTTTTCGTGACGTAACCTTTGGTTTCTCTGCAGAATGAGGTGCTTTGAAGGAGAGGCGGGGCAGGGACAATGAAGAGAGCCTTTGTGTGTTTGGTCAGACGGCCCGGGGACAGCGGGCAGGGGCTCGGGTATGTGAAGCGGCCTGAGAGCATGGGGAGTAGGTGGGATGACCTGGGCCTGGCACCGTGGGAAGCCCACACAAAGGATCCTTTGCGCAAACAGAGGATATGGGGGAGATTAATCTATCTTGTGGAACCATCACTGAAACCATAACAATCCTCGGTGGCCACAAAACCACATCAAGACCCAATCTTTCCACAAACACTTTGATCGGCAGGCCTATGACATTTAGGTTGGAGCATTTCAGTACTTTGCCTGGAGACGCTCCAGATACTTAAATCAATACACTGTGAAATATGACTCAGAAAGGTCTCTTCTTCTAGAAAACGGACAGAACCATTGCACCAGTGCTGACGCATAATAACTGTCCAGATCTATTCCTTTAGCATTAAGAAATGTTATGTCTAATAGAGTGCTTTTCTTTTGGAGACATAGAAAGGTAATCCCTGGATGTTCAGGGAAGCAGATCTAGCAGGCTTCAGACACAGCCAAACCTTTCTTTGCTCACCACAGGACCTGCGAATACAATGTCACATACAGTGGCTCCTACAATAAGTCATCCAGGCCTTCAGCTTCCATGACTCAGTCTTCTGCCTGTAAAATCACCCCTGATCAAAACAAACCAAATTAATTATTGTATCCCTGCAGACATTACAGTTAAACTCCATAAACAACACTTGTCATTTCTCTGCAAGAACTTAATACCCTGACAACTAAACTAAGTTAGTTCAATATTTTAAGTAATATATACTTGACTTATTTCCTGCTCCCCGTCAGTTCATGCATATTTCAGCAAGTTACTCTGACGTGATGCAGTTCCAGTGACTCTGGAGGCGAGATCCTGCCTCCCTCATACATCCTCTTACACTGCTTGTGTTGTTGGTTAAAACTTGGACACTGTCCAGGTACTTTCACCAGATCAATGCAGGTTATTCCACACCAGTCTGTCAAACTTTTCCTCTGCGCTCACACAACCTCTTTTGTGGGCCGGGCTTGCCGTGAACTCTGGGAAGTCCCCTGAACTCACTTTGCCTCTCTGCGCAGAAGCGTATTCTCAAAGTCTGTGTTTACATTTTGGAAGAGTCAGTGGTGGACTCGGATGGCTGTCTCTGATGTGCGGGTAATGAGGAGGTAATTCAGGGGTGGCAGGCGAGGGGAGGGTCAGACTGAGCACCTCTGCAGTTTTGCTCTACTCTGCGCTTGGATGCGCCATGCTGATGGAAGACCTCTGTTTACTCTAAAAACACGTATCAAAGTCAGATCAATTGGTGTGAATTAGCCCTGGGCCGAGGGCTGCAACCTCAGTGCCACAGCTATGCAGTCAAGGCATGAACCCAGGCCTCTTAAACACACAGAGCATTCTTTAGCTGCCATCTTACCCAAGATGACGTCGGTTTGGAGTTGCTTGTTGCCATAGGAACTGAGCTGGACCTCTCAAACCTTTGAAGAAACTCTTCTTTTCTCCTGCAGGATGTAAAGTTGTGCCCATGACTAATGTTCTAACTGGTAAGAACATTACATGACACTTACACATGTCCACTCTTATTGTGCTCAGTTTATGTATACTGATACAATACATACAATACATGTATACAATACACAATACAAAACAAGTCCCAATCATAAAAGTGCTGAATTTCAAAATGTGTTTTCATTCCTGGCTAAAGCTTTTGGAACAAATTAGATATGTCAAATGAAAAATGACAAATAAATTGTAGATACTGAAAGTGGCTTCAGATGAGCACACTGCACTGGCATGTGATGGCTGGTTGGGTTCGACAGTTCAGAACATTTTCCTGAGCAGTAAATGGTACTTGAGTGATATTTCAGACCTCTTCCTTCCGCTTTTTAATTGGCCTCGCTGCTTCAGTGCAGCTGTTTTCTACTGAAGCTGCTGTAATGGAAACTGCTGCAGTGGTTCTTAGAAACTATGCTCTGGGTTTTGTTGGTGTTTGGTCAGATCCAGCACTGCTGCGCTGAGCATTCGCACCTCCATGGATGGCTGTCAGTCACTAATGAGAATATGTAGATATACCTTTGCAGATCAGCTTGGTACTGCTCCCTTCTCTCTTCTTCCTGCTGCTTTTTCTTCATCTCTAACCTGTTGGCCTGCAATGCAATTTCCAGGCTTAACTGTCTTATCTGTCTTCCGGTTATTGTACTTAAAATTTATTTTCACCATATGCATAAGTGTATAGAATTTTAATTTTATCACAAAGCGGAAATTCGGATATGCATTCATTATGAAGACATATTTATGCAAAACATTTTTATGGACCCTGATTCAAACCTCTATTACACTGGTATAAACCTCTATTACACTGGTATAAACCACTATTACATTGGTATAAACCACTATTACATTGGTATAAACCACTATCACACTGCTGCCTTTGGTTGCAGGAATAATTGGACTGGTCTATCAGTAAACCTCTATATTGAGGTCAGTTTGATCCTATTTTATTGCAGTGCACTTGATGACTTGTAAGTGATAGAAGCATGCAGTGACATCTAGAGTTATAAGGGAGAACTACAGAGATATCATATCAGCTCCATATCAAAACATGATAGCAATGATTTTATAAGCTGAGCAAACCTATAAACCTAAAATCTAATTATTACGACAAGAAATAGAAAATAGGAAATGATCCTTATCACGTCACACCTTTTCTCTCTGAACAGCCTTCATTTTCTGGTTCTTTTCTTCCTCTTCTTGTCTCGCCCTCTTGTTCATTTCTTCTTTTTTGAGCTACAGAAAACCACAAACATTCAGATGCAGCAGAAATGTGCATAAAGACATGGGGTGTAGAAAACTGGTATCAGTCTTTCTAAACAGCAAGTGAAAACCTTTTTTTGGAGCTTTGCTCTGTTGGCATCCACTTGCTGTTTCTGTCTGACCTCTGCTAACGGCACACCTCCGCCTAGGAGAGTGAATATATTAGCAGCTTCTAGAATCACTGGCTTTGTCATTTGCATTTCAGATCTGGGCACATCTATCTTACACATCCGTACCCAGCTTCTCTGGGGCGAGGTGGATGGGGCCAGGGCGATGCTCGTCCTGCCATCTGTCCAGATCTTCAAGCTCTTTCTGTGCAACTGCGGAAGAATGGATGAAATGAGCTCGTTCTAGCTACTCTAAATCTTGGGTCTGTTTAAGTAAAAGGTTTTAGATGAGAAACGCCAAATTCAAAGCCCCCAGCAGGAAGCCCAGATAAAAATGTAAGATTTTATTAAAGATATAAGCTTTATCTTTAATAAATGCCAATTTTCTATTATTTGTTCCTACTACCACTTCTGGAGGGATCTCTGAACTAAGCCCTCTGTGCAAAGACTCATCCACTCCATCTATGGTATTTACAGAAACTATTCTGGTACCAAGATTTTGAGATACGAATTCTAGATATATCATTGAATAATTCACATAATACTTTATTCAAGAAGTCCTCTTTATTCTTTCCACCTACAAAAGTTTTACATGGCACATGTTACAGAGTGCCATGTAGTACCATGTAGGACAGAATGAATGCCTACAGTGGGTATTGCATATCATTGCACTGGTGGACAGATACTCAGTAGCCTATACTGCACTGTAATTAATGATATAGTAACACTGTAATAGTATCAATGTAAAGTTTCTGAATACTAGATGAAAACTTAAGTGTTAAATGAAATATTAAATGCAATTTTTTAAAACTCACATCTGTTGGAGAAACTGTGGCTGGTATGAAGCGGTAGTTCGTATGATTTTTATATCAGTTTTGCATGAATTAAAGCTGTCATGGGCAAGCACACTGTGATGCCAAATCTCAGTCATAAAAACTAATTACAAATGTAAATGGAGGCTAAACTTTAACATAGTCCAGTACGACATTATTCTGATAGGTATCAATAGCCAAACAAGACCACTGAACCTGGGCCTACTGGTAATCATTATAGAAGGGAGACATACAGATCAAAGAGGCCAGAGGGATAGGGAGGCAATAGCAGTGTCCTGCAACGGCTTACTTCTCAGCATTCTGCTCCTTCTTGACTCATTTGGCGGCACCGTGGAGTATCCCTCAATGCTGAATGGGCAGAGACATCATTGGATATAGCAGGTAAGTTTTACTCACTATCTGCATCCATGTGCTGAACTTACAAACAGCCTCCATTAGCTCATATGCCAAGCATGTTCCAAACAAAGGAGGGGCTTCTGTAATTTTATAGTAAATAGAGACCAAATACATTTTCACAAACAACCAATCTGGAACTCCCCTTCGAACCCAGCCATACTCAGCTATGACACATATATAGCCATCCAGAAAGACACTGGCTGCAAAGGAAATTCACAATACACACCCTAAACAGCATGTGTGTTTAATGATTCACATCTGTATCACAGTAAAGATCTTAAACATGCTCACTGCCCAATAGGGCGTTTACACTGCATCATAAAAGGTAAGGTTTCATTATCCAGGTTTACTATACAGCCCTACAGCACATTTATAATAAAGCATATTTCAAGATTTGTCTAACATGAACCCGTCTAGTAATTTCTCTTATTTTATGTAGACAGAAAGTTCACGAGAAGGGCTCCATAATGAAGGTACCCCGGCGGTGTTGCCCTACAGCCTGCGCTCCGGCACACCAGCGCGTCTACAGAGGCACGGTGTGCGCATGCGTCTAGTTTGTTTACTGCGTTTCGTTTCAAGAGGTTTCTGCTGCTGAAACGAAAGGGAAACTATAGACGGCTTAGTAAAAATTTACAGCTGATCTCCATAAACCCGTAGTGGTAAATATTTATTGACAGCAGTTTGCATGTTTCCGTAGCCTATTAGTTTCTAGGTAATTAGGCTATTCTGTAGTTTCACTTGGGTTGCGAACACATAGAAAGCCTTAATAACAAAGGCGAGTCGTCAGAAAAGCTCCAAATAAATTGAGATTAATTACATTTGATAATTAAATAATGTTCTTTTTTATGTTGCACTTACTGTGTGAGCTGTCGCTGGTCTGCAGGCTGGGTGTGTTGGAGAGGTTTGTCGGCTCTGTTCCCGTCCGCTCCGTCGTCATGATGGTGTGGAGTCATCGTGCCGCTGCTATCGGGATTCATCGTGTGATTGCTGATTCAAGGCGCCAGAGATATGCACCAGTCTCCTCAGAAGTTCCTTTAGAAATTACTACCATGAAGTCCGACAAGATGCGACTAGAGTGCAGGTCTACATAGGCGTGTCCTCGTCCCAGCGTGCCTGACAGGTGGAGGATGAGAGGCGGATGTTCCTGGTTCTCAAGAGCTGCTGCTGTCTCAAACACACTGAGTGTTGGGAAGCGCTAAATAATGGCACTGGCAACTGGAATGAAGTCTGAGCATCCACACTATTATTAGTTATTATAGTATTATATCATTATACTTTCACCATACTATTTATATGTGATTATAGAAAATGACCAAGGACCAAGGACAAACCTAACCCTAACCCTAACTCTATCTCTAACCCTAACTGTATCTGTAACCCTAACCCCAACTCTAACACTAACACTAACTCTAACATTAACCCTAACCCCAACTCTAACACTAACACTAACACTAACCCTAACCTAAAATTTACTGTGGACACTTTCATTATCTAACCTACCGTATAACCTACTGTAGCCACAGATCCTTTCTCATAAACCTTTATTCTATAATTAAGTGTTAGAATACTGTCTGCATTCATGTAATCAGATATTCTTACTTGTACTCTACCTTTGCTTGCAGACGCGCGCATTAAGTTTGTCCTGCTGGGCGTCCCATAGGCGTCCTCCCTTAACATGGCGAGCTCATGTGCTGCTGCAGCCATGGATGGAGACCTTGTGAGAAATACCGAATACACACCGAAACCCCGCAGTGGAGACGTCGACCAGCGCAGTGTGAGTGGGTGCTGCGGAGCGGCAGTTAGCATGCGTACTAATGGACGTTTTCCGTAGCTCATTAGTTGGGTTTACGTTTAACGTGGCTAGCTAGCCAGTAAGAAGAACTGGCTATACCGTATCTGGCTAAGAAGGGTTTGGTTAGCCACACAACTGCCTGTAGCCTAGCTAATGTGAACCCGGCTAAACTAGCTAACGCGAACCCGGCTAAACTAGCTAACGCGAACCCGGCTAAACTATCTGACGTTAACCCGGCTAAACTAGCTGACGCGAACCCGGCTAAACTAGCTGACGCGAACCCGGCTAAACTAGCTGACGTTAACCCGGCTAAACTAGCTAACGCGAACCCGGCTAAACTATCGGACGTTAACCCGGCTAAACTAGTTGACGCGAACCCGGCTAAACTAGCTGACGCGAACCCGGCTAAACTAGCTGACGTTAACCCGGCTAAACTAGCTAACGCGAACACGGCTAAACTATCTGACGTTAACCCGGCTAAACTATCTGACGTTAACCCGGCTAAACTATCTGACGCGAACCCGGCTAAACTATCTGACGTTAACCCGGCTAAACTAGCTGACGCGAACCCGGCTAAACTAGCTGACGTTAACCCGGCTAAACTAGCTGACGCGAACCCGGCTAAACTAGCTGACGTTAACCCGGCTAAACTAGCTGACGTTAACCCGGCTAAACTAGCTGACGCGAACCCGGCTAAACTAGCTGACGCGAACCCGGCTAAACTAGCTGACGCTAACTCTATAGCGGTCTGGACAGCCACCATTTAACCTCTTCAGTCGTTAACCGGCCGCTCACCTTCATTAGCTACAGAACGGGCAGTGGTGTCTTCACCTTGCTGGTTCAAGTTGCCACTGTTGGGCCCCTGAGCGAGATCCTTAACCCTCAATTACTCAAGGTGTACTGAGTCATAACTGTAAGTCGCTTTTGATAAAAACGTCTTTTAAATACTATAAATGTAAACTTGGGTTAGCTAACAGTTAGATTGGCTCATTTTCAGATCTAACGTTTATCTTTGCTAGGAAAAATCTAACTGTATAAACCTCAGATTTCACGATTTAACCTAAGATTTTATCTGAATTATAAAAATGTTAGCATTATAAAAATTAATGTAATTAAATATCTATTAAATAACTATTAACTATTAGTTATGACCTAATGTAGCTAGCTAACGTTGTTGCTATATTAGTAGCTCAGTGGTAAAGGTAGTTGACTTGTAATCGGATGGTTGCTGGCTCAAACCCCACCACTGCCAAGTTGCCACTGTTGGGCCCCTGAGCAACACCCTTAACCCTCAATTGCTCAGGTTGTACTCAGTCATAATTGTAAGTCGCTTTGCATAAAAGTGTCAGATAAATGCCGTATATGTAATTGGAAGTTTAAAATGAATGTTGTTCCTAGTCTTGTCTAAAGCAGCCTCCTCACGAGTGATGGCACGTGTTCTTTTCAGGGTGGTATGCTCATTGCTGTCGGGCTTGGGGTTGCTGCAGCAGGCTTTGCAGGTGAGCTCATATTTAAACTCTGGCATGGCGAGTTGAATTCAAATTCAAAGATCTAGACATTATGGAGCCTTGTATTTTGTATAAAGGACATGGACGGTACAATGCATTTATCTGCTATGCAATAGCTACTTTTGTTTCTTCAGAGTGCTATCACACCTGGCTTAACATCTACAAACACCTTATTGTACAAGTGTTCATACATCACAACTTAATTCCCATACATATACATTACTGATATTGGCCCTAGGACACACACCTGCACATTATGTATGCGTTTAGCCTTGTGTATGATCGGAATGTTTGTTTGTTTTTTATTGTCCGTGTATTGTCTGTATTGCTGTAGTGTCACAAACGGCCTCGTGTGTGTGTGTGTGTGTGTGTGTGTGTGTGTGTGTGTGTGTGTGTGTGTAAGCACACTTGGCCAATAAACCATAAACCTGATGCAAATCATTTCAATGAACCTGTTCAAACTGTTTAATATATGTGTTAA
Organism: Electrophorus electricus; assembly: GCF_041902795.1. NCBI lineage: Eukaryota > Metazoa > Chordata > Actinopteri > Gymnotiformes > Gymnotidae > Electrophorus > Electrophorus electricus. Next base: position 39,767,540 of record NC_137500.1, read on the forward strand.
CATCCTTCTCCCTTACGTGTGTGTACTATAGTGATGTTCTAGCACTGTTCTTCAATGACCTGGTTGCTGTTAGTTTGCTGTCATTTGTGTACATCTGCTTTTATAGGTTAAACTATGTTGAATAACACAGTTTGTGATCTTTACCACTTTACTTTTCATGAAAATGTGACTTTGTGACACTTAAGAGCTCATTTAAGTTCAGGAGTAGACGCATGCAGTGTTTCTCACTACCCAACTGTGTTTATCTGCTGGAGCAGAAGTGTTCAAACCAGGGAGGTTCTCTAACGTTAACAGGAGCAGCGGATGAAAGAGGAATCGTTGGGACCCTTGTGTCAGTATTAGGTTCTGAAGCTGCAGAGCATTTTAAATGAAGGTCTATGCATTATGTCCGCTAACAGGTACAGTGGAGATTTAATGGGTTTTGTTTTAGTCACCTTGAAACAGTTAGGATGCACTTTCATTACATACCAAAGCAGGAAATGGCATTGGGCTGCTCTAGTGTATAGTATAGATAACTGATTGAGTATATTCTTATTTTTACAAATTTAAATTTTCCTAGATGTGACGCAATTTGAACATAAGACGGAAGCAAAATTGTTCTTCCTTCTCATACTGTTGAATACACTGAAGACTGTGGAGCCAGTTATGAAAGTGAAGGTTAAGCCCCTCTCACTGAAAGTCCTCAAACAAACCTCTTACTGGTTAATGAGTTCAAAGTTGCTATTAGACCAAAACAAACCAAAGAGCCTTTACCATAAAATGAATGACTGCCCCATTTGAAAGGTTGTATATGGATGAATAATTTACCCGAGCTCTGTCATCAGACTGTTCTGCAGGTGTCTGCCCTCCTCCCCGACTTCACCTACTAGGTCAGCGTTAATTGGCCAGAACTGTCACTCGTCACTGTGTGAGATCAGCATGGAATAACACTTGTGGTTGCTTTGAGGAAGGGCCCTGATTCCTTTACCAGTGCAGTAAGGGGGCAGCTCAGATGCCAGGAACCCTGGCAGTGTGTGGTCTGTTGGGGCAACACTATGGCTGAGAGAGGATCAGAATTCTACCTGGAGGTGGAGAGGAAAACAACTCTGCTCACCCAGCAGCTCTTGGAACATGTGATGAAGCACTGCAAAATTATTAAGTGTGAATTTTTGTAGACTTCTTGCAAAAAAAAAGAAAAAGGTAATTTTTTGAAGGAATTTGTGATAAATATCACTTTATAGATTTTTGGAATATTTGCTAAATAATATCTAAATACATTGTTTATAGTGCCTTCCATAATTATTGGACTGTAAAAAGCAGCCTTGTTATTTTATAATACTGGCAGGCTTCATATTAAAGCAGAATAAGTAAAGACATAATGCAAAGTGATTGTTACCTCATTTGTGGCTGTTTGCGTTTTTTGCAAATCTTTTGGATTCATCTGTTTTAGGTGGTCAAAGGCAGATTTTACATTTATCTGACGCTCTTCTCCAAAGTGACTTACAATTCTGACTGAACACAACTTGAGTAATTGAGGGTTAGGGGTCTTGTTCAGGGACCCAACAGTGGCAACCTGAAAGTGGTGGAACTTGAACTGGCAACCTTCTGATTACTACTCCAATACCTTAACCACTGAGACGCCACTGCTTAGATTTGTCACAAAGCAGCTTTACAAATGTCTGAGTCCAAGCACCCAGTGAACAAGCCAAGTGCAACAGTGGCAAGGGAAAACCCCCTAGAGCATAAGGAAGAAACCTTGAGGGACCAAGACTCAGAGGGGGCGTCCTCCTCTGGCCGACAACGCACACCGCAATAGAAACAATAAAGAGCAGAAGAATAGTGAGAAAATAATAATAATAATAAGAAATAATCAGTGAATGTCTATTCTGTGTTTCTAGAAGTCCTAGTCTGGTTTCAACAGTGTGCATGTGTCCATAACCCATCCCGCATGAGGACGTCTGGCAAGGACAACATGACAGACTATGTTATATAAATTAAGTACATTTATCTATTTAAAAGTGACCTTATGAACAGTAGCTCTGCTGATTACAGCAAAAAGATAGCAGAATTATAACAGTTACATTGAAACACAAAGCTATTACTGTTTTCAAAACCAGAGAAAGGAACACTTACTGTGTGTTAGAGAGAAAGAGATGAGCCTGTAATTTTGATGTACAAAAAAATGGGACATCTGTTTATAAACCAGTCTAACAGATAGGACATGGGGAGGGGGTCCATCAGACAATCCAGCGAGCAGCTACTCCCTGAGCTGCTGGACATGGCTGCACGCCAGTCTTACATGGCGCTGAGGGCTCACATAAAGTATTTTATGCCTTAATGGTGTAATGCAGAGGCCTTTAGCTAAAGCGGAGCTCTTTTTCCTTCTCTTCATTATTCATCTTTAATCCAGCATTTTGGAGTTTACTGTACAGCAAAAATAACAGTTTTTGACTTCATGGTCCCAATAAAGAATCTGTATGTCCTTTTTGTTGAGTGCTGATTTACCATCGTTTGGTTCTGGAGGGAACCACAGACCATGGCAGTTTCCCAAGGCCTCGGACAGCAGAGTGCTGTGGGAAGTTGAACAGAGCCCTGTCTTTTACCACGTATTAAGCTTCAATACAATGTGGTCTTGGATTTCGTTTCACCTTTATGATAACTGTATTAATCCTTGAAAGTTGTTAAAATGGATAGATGGAGCACTTTGTACCACATCTTATATTTTCTTTGCTGTGTTGCATTCATTTTTAGGTCGATATGCTTTCCAGTTATGGAAACCTCTTGGACAAGTTATCACACAAACTGCCAAGAAGTTTCCTTCCACAGTAAGTCTCATAAAAATCATTTAAGAAGTTCTGTTAATTCAGTATTAAATAGGAAACACTTTGGGAAACCACTTTGTTACACCCCCCGGTTTGTTATTCCCTAGTTTAGACACATTTTCAAATCTTATACCCTTAATTATTCTAGAAAGTTCTTCTGTACAAGGTTCACCACTCACACACAGGTTTGAATTTAGACGGCAGTGATTTGTGGGTACTGAGCATTTTTGCATTTTCCCACGTCGGATTCCAGGCCGTGGGTTGCGTGTGGTATTGGTGTGTAAATCTTCCACGGTGGGGTACAGGGCTACGGTGACTCACGGCTCAGTGCAGTTTGACCCCAAGCCTGAGTTCATAGCAAACTCGGAGCGCTACAAAGCAGGTTTGGTTTGTTCAGGTCCTCTTTGATGCCCAGCACTAACATGAATTAAATGTGGTCACATATGAGTTTATCGTAACACCAAGGTATTAATTGTTTCATTGTCCTGTGAATCTCATTTTGCCAGTATCTCTCCATAAGTCTCCTGTGTTACTTTGACTCGGCCACTGACTGATGTTTGTGAGTTTTTCTTTTCATTTGTTTGCTGAAACCATGAATCATTTAATGAAGATTAAAAAAAATTAGGGAGCCATCCTAAAATGTAAAGATGGGGTTCACATAAAGAAATAAACATGGCCTCCTCTCTTGGGGGCTGTACTTAAACCACACATTCTTGGAAGCTGGTACTGGCAGCAAAATAAGAGTCAACCATCCAAAGTAAACCTAAAGTTCTCAAGAAATGCCTAACATTGACTTCAATAAACTTTCATGGGCTTGACATGTCTGCCTTGAGCTGTCCAGACTTTGTTTTTGGAGTTTCTACAAGTGTCTGGTAAATCTTTTCGTCTCCCCAAACAGTTTTATTTTTCACACAATAATGCAATAGGGTGGTGGTTCCAACAAAAACTTAAACGAAGTGTGCAATGTGTAGCTGTGACTATATAGAGCCTCCTCCTGTTAAATGCTGTGTGTTTAGTGTCCACTCTTTTTTCTCCAGGCGTTCTCTGCATATTATAAAGGAGGATTTGAGCAGAAGATGACTAAGCGAGAAGCCAGTCTCATCCTGGGGATCAGGTAACCAAGAGCGCCGTGCCTTCCACTGCCAACACAGCCCCCTCGTGCAACGGTGCCTCTTCTGAATTGTTCCTTTGTGGGTTGGACTATATGAACAAAGGCAAAATCTTTCACAACATGCGTGCACACTGAATCACTGAATTTTCCAACTGGGTCTGTGGTTAAATCCATAGACTATCTTTTTGGTTTTTGCTTGGTAGTCACCCTGTGTGTCTCCGCTTTGATCCTGGCCGGTGATGACAGCAGTGAACCACAATCTCTACTTCAGCTTTATAATCTGCTCGGTCATGGACCACCCTACGTCCTCCACCACAGGAGGGGCGAGGAGGTCCTGTCAGGGCCATGCCAGGTGGGCTCACCCTGGCAGTGGCACACACTTCGTGGTGGGCATTGAGTCATTTGGTTGTGGCTCATTTCATCCTCTTGTTTGTCATGTGTGGTATTTGACTGTCTTCAACCAAACCGTGACCAGTGTTGCTTGGCTGTGTTTCCTAAGCTTAGTCAACTACTTAGTCAACATCCTTGTCAAAGGCATTCATGCTATTGATTTGTATGTATTTTGAGTTACAGATGCTCTTAATACTGTGCAGTATATCAGCACTCGTTTCACATAACGATATGAGTAGTGACCAAAACACCCAGGACCGTCTGGAGGGAGTGTCCCATGGAACACAGCTGGTTTGAGAGCATTTGGGTGTCCACAGGAGGGGCGGGAATCTCTCAAAGGGAATAGAAAAGTCTGAGCTGATCTTCTCAGTCTGTTACCACCCTCTCCAGGATAAGGAAGATGATGATGATGATGATTATTATTATTGGTCTAGTGTACAGGGTACCACTGCGCTGTCTCCTGTGGGTGTCTGGAGTTCAGGCCCCTGTCTGGGTGAGTGCTCCACACTGTACCAGTAAGAATCCTTGGGCAACACTCCAACACTACATTCGTTTAACTCTGCAACATGACTGAAATTGTAAGGCACTCTAGATAAGAGCGTCTGACCAATGTAAATATAGTTACAATGATACTAAAAATGACATGAGTTTAATGCTATATAGAGAGAATCCATGAGCATTACAAGCTTGATAACCTATTAATCTATTGCACAATTCATAATGCATAAAAAGTACATATTTTTTTCATAAATCTGGATTTTGCCTACATTATACAACCACTGTTACAGTGTAACTATACCTTTGATTACAGTACAACACTCTCCATAACTGCTTAACAGGGCTTTCATATGCTATTTGAATGATACACTTCCATTATGTAAGTGCAGTGTTACTGTATTGTTACACATTATTAGTCCTCATTATATTATACTATAAAGCATAGTATAGCTACACTCTAACACCTGTGCTGCAATTTAAAGTCTTATGGGTTGTCCTTAGTATAGTTTGTGTTTTGCTTTGAGAACAAAACAGTCCAAACAAGCTATGTTATGTATTTTGTCATGATTACCCAGCACTGAACAGCATTTGTGTGTCTGATGGGGACATTTGTCTTTAGTTTAAGGACGTGGCCTTTAGTTTACGCTCCTCTGTAATGTGTAATGTAAGAGAGTCTGCTAAATGCATTCAGTGTAAATGCAAAAACTCAATACCTCTGCTGTTCCTGAGACACTTGTACCAGCTCAGCACCCACAACCGCACGACTGTCATGTCAGTGTTGCTACTGTATGTCTTCAACCCATATATTAACTAGAGGGCAGTGGTTGTGTATTTCAGAAACTGAGGTCGATAAGGACTGAGAACTCATGCGTGCCAACACTCTGGCTCCAGTCTTGAGTTGTGTGTATAAAATGCTCCTATAAGATCAGTGTCCCAGATAAAGTGGCCAACGAGCATTGGGCCATGGTAGACATTTCTAATAAAGTGCTGAGTGTGTGTGGGGTCAAGGAAGCTGTTTCTCATATAGAGGTCAGTGTATGCAGAGGTAGGTGGTCAGTGCACTGCTTTGTGGGAGGAGAGTCTGTACAGTAAATCCAGCACCTACAGAGTCAGATCGTATTGTGTTACTTCTGTGTACAGCCAGGCAGAATCTTTGATCCACAGACATTTGCACCAGATGCATAAGAATATGTCCTGACCTACTTTGCCTGCTGTCTGTTCTGTTCTCTGCTCTCACACACATTTCACTCGGTGTATGTCAATTCCTTTTCCTTTATGTCTCTGTCCTGCGCCACTGCTCCGTTAAACAGACATGCGCGTGAAAGGCTGAGTTCGTTTGCCATTGCATCTGCCACGGCATGTAAGTCCGTCTGGTGTGTTTGAGCATGTAGGAGCCCAAAGCCCTTGAACTATGTTACTGGGGCCTTGCGCTTGTGATGGTTTGGCACGATGGTTATAATATCACGTTCTGGAACATTTCTTGCACTTGTTAATCAGTGGCCAAGGCTTAATTTTAGCAGACCCGCATTTCAGTGAATGATCTGGAAGTCTTTAGTACTGTTAGTTTGGACTAATGATGTACCTTTTCTCATCTTCAACACCAGCTTTTCCGTTACGACGTGCACTGGCCACAACCCTGGATAATCAGAAGCTGTAATCAGCCAAGCAGCTAAAAAAAAAATGCCGCCAATCTTTTATAAAGCTAAAGCTTTGTGTGAAAAAAGTGATATGGGACACTAAATTTGACGTAGAGTCTGAGGAATGGTTGGCATGTACGGTGCGTCCCAGCTCGTGGTGTTGTACCGTATGGCCACTAGATGGAGCTGTGCGCTTTTTACACGTGCCACGTGTTTTCTCTCTGCAGTCCTACAAGCACAAAGATGAAAGTGCGAGAGGCCCACAGGAGGATCATGGTCCTGAACCATCCAGACAAAGGTTAGCTCACCTTAACCTCATTGACGCTGTTTGGTTTGCCGTCTCTCATATTAATTTTGTGGTTTTTGTCTCTCTTGTATTGTTTGAGTATTAGTTGTTCAGCATTTATTCAGCATTACAGAATTAAATTATTAGAGCCCCATAAGGAATGGACATGAGACTCTCTCCACCTGTCTGTTGGATTCTTATATTCATCCTCCTCCTCCTCCTTCACCAGGGTATAACCTTCGCTTTCCCAGTAACCACATTTGATTCACCTTGACCTGTTTTTATCTGTTTAATTCCTTGATTTTAGATTTTGGTTGCCAGTATTGGCACTAAATACTGGTCAAATGGTCATTCCTGTTAACAGTGCAGGCGCATGGTTTATACTCCCCATGTCCTCTTCAGGTCCTGTTTTGAATGCAGGTCAGTTACAGCATGATGGGAATGAAAACGTGTCCACTCCCACAGAACTGGAAGTGAGAGAGTGTGAGACATAATACCTGCTTTGCATCCATTGTCTACTTTTCTTCAAATGACACATTTCACATTTATCAAAAAAAGATTTATCACAATGCAGTAATTACTGAATGATTCCCTCTTGCATATCCTGACCATCGTTTAGCAGATATGTTAACTAACATTCGTAAAGGACAAGGTTTCACAGTCACTTACTTCACCCAGTTTTCCATGGGGCTCTGGCGAGTCCATGGCATTTGCATGTTAAAGACGAATCTTAAAAATTTGTGGTTGATTGTCTTGGCTTCCTGAATGTACTGGACTGTTTTCTCCACTTGATTAGGAGACTTGTCTCACTGAATGAACTCCACACAGTCAGGTGTTTTTTTTTTCCCGTTACATTATTAGGCCCCACAGGTGCTCACTGATCTAGCTTTGTTTTCTTGTTCAAGGTTAATGGCCTCCCCTCCTATCTCTTGCTTTTCCCTATCCTACCTACATTTCTCCCTGTGTGTGTGTGTGTGTGTGTGTGTGTGTGTGTGTGTGTGTGTGTGTGTGTGTGTGTGTGTGTGTGTGTGTGTTTCTACCAGCCATTCCGCTGCTCCTTCAGGCAACTTTAACTCAATGTGAAATAAACCGTGTGCTCCACGATGCCTGTCTGTGGACGATGGGGCTTCTACCTGTGAGGAGAGAGAGTGATGGAGAGAGAGAGAGAGAGAGAGAGAGCAACAGACAGTGAGCAAGAGAATTTCTCCTTGTTTATTTCTCTGAGGGGAAATATTGCTTATTAAAACATTACCTCTCATCACATGCAGGAGATTTCCTGCTAGGAGACGTTGGATGCTGTGGCTTCTGTACTGACCTCCTTAAGAGACACAGCAGGGCTGGAAATGATCGTCTCAGTCAGCCCATGAAATTACTCTGTTACTCTATTACTCTGTTACTCTGTTACTCTATTACTCTGTTACTCTATTACTCTATTACACTATTACTCTGTTACTCTATTACTCTGTTACTCTGTTACTCTATTACTCTATTACACTATTACTCTGTTACTCTGTTACTTTGACTAGATTACTGGATTTGTTTATATATGTTCCCTCTTGTACAAGTTTGGCTGTGATTGTGACTTCAGACAAGTGATGATGTGAAGATCAATATTAGAGGCCACATCATTGGTTCATAAAGATAGTCCCATAATGACATTTTCCGTAATGGTTGTTGGTGCTGTAATGGCATTCTTACATTCAGTGTAAAGACACAGAAAGATCATTGAATTATCCTTCGGTAACTTGCTAAGCGTGATCTCATGAGTGGACGTTTAAACATGTCTCAGATGTATGCTTGTATGTGTGTGTGCGTGTATACGTGCGTGTGTGTATGTTCGTGCGTGCGTGTGCATGTATATACGTAGGTGCGTGTGTGTGTTCGTGCATGTGCGTGTATACGTGCGTGTATACGTGTCCGTGCGCGTGTTTGTTTACATGCGCCGGGGGGACGGCTGAGCTGTGTATAATTAAGTGTCACTGTGGGCTGGGGTGCTCTGCGCCCCTCCCCTCTGGCACAGAGACAGATTGCCAGGCTCTGGCGGCTCTGCTCCCTGCTGCCCGCACCCACTCCGCCGTGTTCCCCCATTTATAACAGCCACCGCTCCTGCCACACACGCCGCTGACAGCAGGCAGACCACAGCGGAGTGTGTGTGGGCGAGTCGGTGTGTGTGTGTTTTGGGTAGGTGTCACTGTCAACCTGGAGTGCCCTAGGGATTGAATGAGGTCACACCCTTATGTTACTAAGCACCATTCCTTGTTGATGTGTGTGTGAATGTGGGAGTGTGAAACGTCTCTCAGATGAGGAAAAGCCCCTTTCTTCTGTCTGCTGTACGGTGCACCGAGCCCCTGCAGCAGCCCGTGTGAAGCCCCTCACAACCTGAAGTCTCTCAAGACACATCAGAGCAGTATAATCATGAGACATTATCCCGAAATCAACATAATTTGATGTTTCACAATTCGCAGCACATTAGCTTGAGCATTTAAGTATTTTAAACGGTTTTAGGATAATGAAGTTGTTGGCGCATCTGTTTAAGTAATGTGTGCGAGCAAAATGGCGTTAGGAGGAAATTGGAGCGTGCTGGAGAAGGCCCTCCGCACAAAGGGCAGCTAATGGTCTTCACCGCCGCACTTAATCCGCACTCGCAGGCTTGCGGTTCCCTCGGCAGGGCACAGAGTGCAGGATTTCCATCAGCTAAACGCCGGCTGGGTCACAGAATCGGGAATGCAGATTAAGCTCAGTGTTTGGGTAGAGACACACCAAACTGACCCTGAAGAGCCAACAGCAAAGGCGATGGTAGTCAGCACACTGTCACCCTTCGCCGTGTGTTTATTTACAAACACGCCAAACAGAGTAGGGCAGATGAATGCCACGCATACATTCTGCACTTGCATAAAATAAAATAAAAAAACGAAAGGAAACCGCTGCTCCCAAGAGCGTCAGGCTTCTTATAACGAGTATTTTGAGTTATGAGACTCCCACGTTTGCTTGGGCTCCTTCCTTCTATGAACGTTCATATGACGATGTCAGAGTAATGACAAACTTCTGGACGGTTAGCACAACACAACTGCATTCATTGTGTCTTAACCTCGCGTACTGCCTCGGTAGTTACGCCAAGTTTATCATAGAGAGTGATGGAGAAACACACGCACGTGTGCGCACACACACACACACACTGATGGGCTAAACTGTTTGCTTCTCTTCCAGGTGGATCTCCATATTTGGCAGCAAAGATCAATGAAGCCAAAGATCTTCTGGAATCTGGCCCGCGGCGCTGACCAAACCCAACCTGCTCTTCAGGCCACTGTCCACTCTGCCACCTCCTGTTCACCCCCTCCTCGCCCCCCCCACCCAAGCGTGCTGTGGCCCCGCCCATACAGTGGCTTTATATTGAAGGACTTTTGTGTTGCAGATATGAAGTAATAGCTTTCATTGAAATGATAAAAATACAGTTTTATTTGGTGCTGAGGTGTCATTCCTAAAGAATGTCCATGCAGTCATGATCCTGTTCATGTGTAGGGGGGTGTAGGGGGAAGGCTTGGAGTAAGATGGACCTGTGTGTGTGAAGATGCATTAAATTATTTAAGGAAGGTGAATAAACTATAAAAGTATGAATCTGGGACAGATTCCTCATTATTGTTGCAGGCTTTTCTCCTCCCTTCTCCTCCCTCTACCCCAGTTTGCATTCTTTTGTTCCTGTCAGTTGTGTATCTGTGGTTTGGTTGTAAGGCAGCGGCTCTGTAGTGTAGCAGTCTGCCTTCTTCTGAAGTGAGGCGCCATTGAAATGGTTTTCCTGGTGTCCCAGGCTGATGGATCTGCTCGGTGAGGGACAGTCATTTGCTGTGTGTCAGCCCCTTGGAGATCAATGAGAAGATCAGGCCACTATACACAGCTATTGCTCAGATTTTTTCTGCCAATAAGCTAGTACTCAAGTACCCTGAGGGGGGGGCAGATAGAAAGATATGCAGGAGGCCAGTTTTTGAGAGAGCCAGTTCAAGACTAGTCGTTGTAAAAGAACATTTGTAATGAGTGGAAGAATTTGGTATCACCAGAGATGAAAGAATGATTCAGGCACATCAAAGAAATATTCATCCAGATGGACCACCAACCTACATCTCCTGTTTACAATGCCACATCATTGCAGAATGAGTACATAATGGAAAGATGATCACGGGATATTTGTTATCCGTATGTCTTGTTTTGAAATTTACAAAAGGTTGAACCCAGTGAAAAGAACAAGCCGGAAGAAGCACGCTGAGCTGAATGCAGGGCTTGGTGGGCCTCCTCTGGAGCCTGGCACTTGGATGTGATGGCAGCAGTGCCTTGCTCCTGGCCCCACCCCTTTTCAGGTGCTTTAGTTCTTATTGATAACTAGCATGTGTACTGTATGTCACAATTTAATATATTTATATATTCAGTTTTGCTTGTGGTCGTGCCACTGTTGTTGGCGTGTGTTTCTTTGACCCCCCCCATGTCAGCATGGAGCTCCCACGATCCACCTCCCATTGGTGGATTTCCATCCAGCATGTGTGAAATGAGATTCCAAACAGAGCTTTGTTTTTGCCGTCCAGTGTTCAGTGACGTCGTTTTTCACCTCACAGAACGTTGGAGACAGATGGGAATGAAATCATAACGTGTCACACAATTCACTTTATTGCCTTATACATTTGAAATATGTAAAACCCCACCATCCCCTCACCCACTATCATGACACCTCATTTGTAACAGTTTCCCGTATAGCTTATGCTGTGCTTTTAATAACATGGTTTGTCCTCTAATGCCACATCATTTCAGTGGGTTCTTCATCTGTACAGTGTTGAACGTGAGCCCTCCAGCGCTTGGGTCTGCTGCCACGTCCAGCTGCTCTTGTGCTCTCAGATCACTCTTTGGTCCTCAGCTTCTGTCCTTATCTGACATTTCTCTCCTTCCTCTGTGGTAAAGGATATTACATTTTTGACTTGGTTTAATAATCATAATCGCTAAGCTTCAGTTTGGAGTGCTTTTGTTGTAGAGCAGAACTTGTGAACTTTCTTCACTTTTGTCTTCAAACTGCTGCGAGTTACTGTCTGCTGTCAAAGTCTTGGACTTCTGAAGCAGAAGAGGCAAAAAGGACAAAATTACAATTTTGGAACCAATACAGGCAGCTTTGCTCAGTGGGGTACTTGGCGAGGACTGTTCTGAACCTTCAGAGTCGAGCTGTGTAGGTGTGATTGATGTGGGGTGAAGATGTTATGAGAAACGGGAGGGAGGGAGAGAGAGAGCGAGAGAGAGAGAGCGCGAGAGAGCGAGAGAGCTTGTCTACTGCTTCAGCTGTCATAATGGAAACAATGTGAGCATAAGCTCAGCCTGTAATGCAGACTCACACACAGAGCAGAGAAGTGCAACAACACTGCTGTCTTGACTGCTAAGCATAAAAAATGATTTTCTCATTGATTATAACTGCTGCCTTATGCAGTAAATGCGGTAGAAATGCGTGACATTTGGAAAGATATGAATTACTTTCATGTCTTCTGATTTGATGCCTTAAACAAAGGCAACAAAGCCAAAGCTAATTAACTGCAGTCACATAGCTTCATTAGTAGAAATCCACCCAGATGATGCTACTGTATTCCCACGCCTACCCAGTTTATTTATAGACGCCTTTAGTAAACCTCCATTGCAAATGGAGCTCTTTCTACAGGCTTCCTTAGAAAATAACCAAAAAAAACCAGACTTTATCTAAGCAAAAAACCCCAAAATAAAATAATATAAAAATGTTCCCATGAAACACTTCTCATGTTGAAGCAAAATAGTTTGTAAACTCTGGAATAAGCAAACATCTATCTAGAAGATTCCGGGACTACGGAGCATATAGTGTGTCTTTGGAGCGCTGCACTGCAGAACTCAGGCTTCAGCTGTGGAACAACACCCCTGACCAATCATGGCTGCCTGTGTCACATCACCCACATCTCATTAATATGGAGATAGGCATGTCGACGGCACCCGCAGACAAACGTGACCTTCCTGCCTCCTTTCACGCACTACAGGCAGCAGATGGCCAGGAACCATGGGAGGAGCCCTGCCTGAAAGATCGCTGAGGGACATGGAAGAAACTCAGTTGGGCAGTGTAAAGAGCCTGCTGTGTTTGTTAGCGTCTCTCCAGCCCTCCATCGTCCTCTGGATATGTGGCATGCTACAGCTCGTTTGTGTGGCGAACCAAACGGCCAAGGAAGCATAACGAGGGGCAAAATAAGCAAAAAGATGCTGGCGGTGCTTCATTCAGCCGGTAAAACCAATACGCTTGTATTCACGTCCCTCAGCTCCAGGGTGGGTCTAATGAAGCTAACGTGTCAGAGGAAATTGGGGCTGAGAGACAGATTCTGGCCTTCACTGTTTTGGTGTCCAATGTTACCACGGTAACACTTCTTTTCACTGCTTTTGCCAGAATAGCTTAGGCAAGCTGTATTTCTGTCCAACATGCTGTCGACAAAATGCATTATTTTTATTTATTTTTTTACCTTTTTTGCAAAGTCAGACAGACCATAATAAGAAATGATTTGTGCAACTGCTAGTACAATATTGTATGCAATTAAGCATATTGGAAGAGATATTTTTTAAAGAAATACATTGGTGAAGTATTTTTATATAAGCTGCTGGCATATGAATGATGAAAAGTGATTCATATTCAAATCAGTTGTTTGATTACGAACACAAAATGTCATATAATAACCACCTCATAACTGCATAATATAACTCACATTATACATATTATACATAGATCTCAATATGTACATGTACCATCATTCTGAGAACAGTGATGACAAAAAATGAATGAATAGCTAAAACGTGTCATGTTAACTTGATCTTGCACAGTTGGATGTGCCAATCTCTCTGATCCGGTCCTATAATAAATGGGAGCTGTTTTCTTAAGTGGACTCCGCTATCCCTGATCTTGGCTATGCACTATGAAGCACGTCATGTATCAGCAGCCTGTAAAATCCCACCAGCCTGGACCGTCACTGCAAAACTATGACATATTGTTCAAAAATTAGAAACCCATTTTCAGCAGCAGGAAAATATGACAGTGGAACCCGGAGAGCTACACATTCATTTGATAAGAAAGTAAAGTTTTGACTTGATACAGGGAACCTAAATATCTTCTACTAGGTACTACTGTCCTGTTTTTAGCGATTATCTGGTTTTAGGCTCCCACTCTTTGAATACAGCCTCTCTCTTAAACTGGACTCTAAAATCATGCTATTCACTGTGCTCACTAGCTTTGAGATGAGTTGCACTGAGCTTGTAAGTAATATTTGGAATATCTCAGTACACAGTTTGGATGGTTTGTGCTACCTGGAACACCCTTTAGTGTTTGTGTTTTAGATCTAAAGAGGAACTCTGGCATCATCATTAACTATAACAGCAAAACCACTGGTCATAGTTTAGGTATGAACACTTACCAGACAAGGACCTAGTGACCACTGGAGGACTAGTGACTGCTGGAAGACTAGTGACCGCTGGAAGACTAGTGACTGCTGGAGGATTAGTGACCGCTGGAGGACTGCCCTTCATATGCAGAACATTTCCATGGATGGGAATGTCATGAAGTAGATGTAACATACGGACTTACCAGCTCATTATCCTGGTATCCTGTCATTAATTAACAGCTTGTGAAATTCAACATGTGCAGGGAATCTCTGTTACTAATGCTGTTCATGCAGGCTTCACTTCTCACCAAACCCAGAAGTGAGGAAGTCACGTCAGGAAAGACGTCAGAAGTGACGTGACCTTCACCTCTGAGGGTCCACCAGTGGAGTTTCATCTCAAGATAAAAACCTCTTTATTAGATTTTTAGAAAGTCATAATTTACATGAGCAAATAACAATGGTGCATTGTGACACAAAGAATGCACATTACATAAACACAACAATAAAAGACCTGAAACACAGCAAAATATCCTCTGTCAGTCGGTGGGAAAATGATTCTCTTCACAGCTTTCCTTTTTAAATACTCTATGTAACAGTTAAAACTTCCTTAAGCCTACTGAGCTTTTTGGCTGAAACCAAGGCCCCCGCGTCTTAAATAAATGTCCAGTACAGTGAGCGTGCTCTGAGACATGTCCCTGTGGGGGCCCACCCTCACATGCTTGCGTGTCATAGGTCCTCATAGTCTACATGCCATCATAGAGCAGACCCATATTCCTGGATATTATGCCCACACTTCAGGGACTCTGCTGTTGACAGGAAAAGTTATGCAATGAGCCCCTGAATTCTAAAAAGAGCTTCTTTAAGTGAATACATCCGTCCTGGTTGGGTGCCGAACCTAGTGCTTCTCTCCTTTCTTCGCCGTTATCAATGTTTGTGTACCAGAGTAACAGGTGTGACAGCTCAGGCAGTGGCTGTGGGGGGGTGGATCCCTGCTCGGAGGCTCGGAGGCTCGGAGGCTCTCGCAGGTCTGCGGCCCTGTTCCAGCGCTCGCGCTTCTGTTCGTCATGCCGAGTTGAGAGCCTCAAAGCCGCAGAACTTCCAGCGTTTCTCCAGAGTGGCGCCCACGCCGCTGAACTCCTGTTTGAACATGTTGGGCAGTCTCACCATCAGCCTTTCCAGCTCGCTGGGTGAGACCTGAGAGAGGGAGAATCGTGCATTTACACACACGGCCACCTTCCCCAAGGTACGTGATTTAATGGGTCGTCATTCAAAGCCATGAGGCTGTCTGCTTAATCAAATAGCCCAACTAAGTGCACTCAGTGCATGTATACCATTACGTTTAGCAAATCTATAGCCAATTACTCTGAGGCCAGGGGTCAAATCATTGCAGATATTCATTGGGCTGGGCCACCTGAGCCCCAAACACTGTTCAGTATCGGAGGGCTACACAGAAAACAAAATGAACTCACTGACCTACATAGCAGGAGACTCCACAGCATGAGAACGGTTTTAACACAGAAAAAAAGCTCAGCAAATCAGATTCTGTCTTTAAAACAGTTTTACCTTTGCATCAAGCCTCTGAATGTAAGACCACAGATACTCGATGTTGGCTCCAAAAGGGTGGACATGGAGGAAGGTGGATATTATTCCTGTAGAGGGAAGTGGGGGGGATGGACAGAATACCACCACGGTCACATTTGCATGTAGCTGGTAGGCTGAGCAATAAATGGCATCTGGGAGCAGAACCTCTGCTCCTCCCCCTCTTACGCTGATTAGAGGTCCTGCAAAGGTAATGCGCTGAAGCTAAGGGAGGGAGTGCGCTGGCTGCCCTGGAGGGCCCGGGCCAATATTTATTTCCTTGATTTATATGGTGTAACACTGCCAATTACAGAGGAACCTAATTCAATTCACTCCACAAGCTCTATGTTCACAGGCTCATTCTGGAGTGGGGAGCGGAGTGGACGGCTGTTCACCACGTCGGCTCCGATTTGGAACCTAGAATGTGAGGAGCCGTGCAGGTGATGATAAAGACTGAAACTCGCTGACTTGTCATGCCACAGTCAGCTGCTCCCAAATAGACATAAAAAATCTATTTCGTAATCCAGCTCGGTTAATAGAAGCAAATCTCACGGCACTCATTTTAAATAAAGGGAGGTAACGTTGGCCATGTTGCTTTGGAAACTGTCAAAAACAACAACGAATGCTGCATGAAGAGAGTTGATTAGAAGTGAATGAGGACCATACATATGAACTTCTCTAACGATGCTCCCTCGTGAGGTCAAGCCGGGCAGCTTCCTGTGTGTGCAGGTCTGGAGATTCAAGCTGTTTTTGTTCCATTGTCTGCCTCTTTTCTGCTTGCTGCTGGAACAAATGGAGCTCCTCTGCTGTTCTGGCTGAAGGCCTCTATTCAGCTGTCCCTCCTCCCATCTATACAGTATGCTTTCTCTCTCTGAGCAGAGCATTAGAGTGTGTGTGTGTGTGCGTGCGTGTGCGTGTGTGCGTATGTGCATGCGTGTGTGTGTGCGTACGTGTGTGCGTGTGTGTGTGCGTGCGTGTGTGTGTGCGTGTGTGTGCATATGTGCGCGTGTGTGCGTGCTTGCGTGTGCGTGTGCGTGTGTGTGCGTGCGTGTGTGTGTGCGTATGTGCGCGTGTGTGCGTGCGTGCGCGCGTGCGTGTGTGCATGCGTGTGTGTGCGTATATGTGTGTGTGTGTGGGGGGGGGGGGTTTAAGGGGGCTTTGCTGGCTGAGAGAGGAGCAGCTCTCTTGAGCTCCTCTGACCTCAGTGCTCCTCATTTTCTTCCAAAAACATGATAGATAGACACACACTGCCACTGACTCCATCCCAACATCTAGCGCAGTACAAACTCTCTCTCTCTCTCTCTCTCTCTCTCTCTCTCTCTCTCTATATATATATATATATATATATATATATATATATATATATATATATATATATATATATATATATATATATATATATATAATTTTATTTTTTAAAATGTATTATTTATTTATTTATTTATTTATTTTTTTACTGATACTCTCTACCTGTCTATTACATATATTTTCCTTGGGCCCAAGCCTCCGTCTTCTACACTGGTCCAGTTGTCCACAAATCTCCTCACTCTCGGTGATATATGTACAGAACAGAGGTAGCATATAATTACCAAGCAAGAGGGCTTCTTTCTCTGATCTCAGAGGACCTCGCATGGCCAACTCATTCTTCTTCTCCTGATGGTGATAGAGCACTGCAGTGCCATTCATTCCCTGTCCACACACATACAATGATACAGACATAAAATAACAAACATATGTGGCATTAGAAATAGGCCGCAGTGAATGTCTACAATAGCAGTTCGTCTACATACATGCTGACCAATTTGTACCAAAAATGCCAAGTGCTGTGCTCTGCTTTCAGAAATCAATGTTTATTGACATTACCACCCACTCCTTTCAGAGGCGGCTGTAGATGGCAGGCCATACGCCACACAAAGGATGAATTGATGCGTAGATCAGTGGCACTGGCACTGCATACACATGGTACGATCTATTCAAATGCCCTTTCAACAGCCTCACAAATGGAGGCAACAGAGCAGAAATCTCTTCAAACGCTGTACACGGAATTCCTCTTTAGTAATAGTGAGCATAAAATGTGTTTGGCATGAAGCTTGCTGTATGTAAACACCAAAACTGTTCAGTGCTCAGGAAGCCCTGGGCATTACTGTGCCTGTTTACAGGGCACCAGAGACACAGTCCTGCAAGATCAGGATGTGGACTGGCTGGGTTTTTTGCTTCACTATGGAAAGAAACTTCACATCCTACACATAAGCAGCTGGACCAAGTGTTCACAGTATAATTTATACAGTACAAATGGACCTAAACTTAAGTCCAAACATGTAGCATGAGGACATGAGCTGTAAGTAAACCAGGTGCTTCTGCGTAGAGGTGGAATTTCAACCCTAAACCTAAGTGAGCTAGCTGTGAGGGCAGGAACTACTGCACCTGCCAGAATTACTGGGTCCACAAGAGGGTGCTAGATCTCCTTGAACATTTTACAGCTCTTGGAAGGATTTGCAGGGGACACATTTCACCATTTTATGTAGCTGTGGAGATCACACAGAATGCTGCAAAAAGACACTCCGTGAACGCTAAAGCTTCCGTTAGTGCTAGATACATCGACAGCGCTGGGAAGCACAGCCTAGATTAAAGTCATTCAAGGCACATCTCTGGTCTGCATTCTTAGGTAGAAAGACCACAATAGAGCCACACGATTGAAAAGCCACCAGCCCAGCCTGCAGTGGTGGTGGCCAGCTAGTTTCAGACCGTTACCTTTTCAAGGGCATCAGTGGTGTGGTTCATGCCTTCCACCAAGTCCATACTGCTCAAATGCTGGCAGAAGGAAAAGAAATATATTTACTGATTTGGTTTTCAGGAATGTTATTTAAGATAAATAGATAAAAAGAAGGAAGAAAAGGTGAAGAAAGATGCTAAGAAGAAGAGAGACGACTTTCGGTCTTGAGTTTCACAGCACTTACACAGACGAGTAAATGGCAAACATTTAGTAGATTTTATAAACAAACACCTAGAGTTCCTCTTGGTGGTTAGAACAGTGTCTGATATTAAACATACAGGACATCCGCTGTGGACCTAAAGCAACCTACACCCCCGATCACACACTGCTGAGTTCCCTAGACCTCCACTACTATTGATGTCCCCATTATCTCAGTCCAATAACGTGCACACCAGTGTCCATAGTCAAATACTATGTAAACACGCCTGCCTTTTGTTTTGTGCTCATAGGCAAACCACTGTGCTGGCAAAAATGACAAAGGATCAAATTATGCTGTTCAGCGGAGACTCTACGACATGGAGGGAGCTCTGGGTTCACTGAAGGAATGCACCAAATGTAAAGGATGGCTTCTCTATGGCTGATGTGTTTCCCCACATCTACCAAGAGCAGTGAGGAAGGCAAGGTTGGTGTCACATGCAGAGGCTGTGGTGCAGACTGGGAGTTTAAAAAGGAGCTTTTCTGTGCCGTGTTCAGACCTGAAGCCAAGAATAGCTTAAATCCATCACATTTTTTAGACTGAATTTTCTATTTAAAGCTCTGTCTCTGTGTGTGTGTGTGTGTGTGTGTGTGTGTGTGAGCGTGCAGGTGTGTGCGCGCGTGTGTATGTGTGAGTTTGTGTTGCGTGTGTGTGCGTAGAGTTTTCCAGCTGCTATATCTAACTGCTGTCTCACTGCGTGCACAGTGAGTGGGAGGACACCGAGTGACCCCAGGGCATACACTGGTCTTCGGCTAACACACAGGAAGACAAAAAGGCACTCCTGCTAAACTGGAACAGCTCCCAGCAGAAATGTTTTCTAAAAATGTCCCATATCAGTAGCACACAAAGATGAGTAAAAATAGATGGGAACAGAATCTTTTTTTTTAACTATACAAAATGAAAAATAAATGTCCTTCTAAATAATTAATATAGCAACACAGCCTGATTTACTGATATAGGTGTAGACTGAGGTGAAGTCTCTCTGAAGCAGCCAATGTGTGCAGGTCTCACCCTCACCCTGAGGTTGGAGATCTCGCCCTCTAGGTGGCGCTGCTCGACCTGGGCCTGCTCCAGCTCCAACTCCTTCTCCTTCAGCTCTTCCTGGAGCCTGAGCAGTTGCTGTGGAGACAGGCAGCATGTTCAAGAACAAAAGGGCTGCTAACGAAGCGCAGCGTGAATGCGCATGAAGAAGGAGGGTTAGGGTTAACTGCAGAGATCTTCAGAGTTTGCTTTACTTACCTGGAAAAACTGAGTAGACACATAAGGTAGAGGTGAGGAACACGGCGCCTCACTGGCTAATTAAACGCTGTCAATCATTATATGAACTGAACGTGTACTGAGAGGTCCAAGCCATGCTAGTCTACAGTCAAGTCTCAAGACAGTTTACAACGCAACATTTACAGTGCAGTTACATTTATTTTCAGAAACCAGACATTCTATTAAGATAAACAAGTACTGGAGGTTAATTTAAAAATTGTGCTTAAATTCCAGAACATTCTTTTTTTTTTTTTAATTCAAAATTGATATTATTAGCCATTTTCAAGAACTGAGCCAAAATCACCCAACTAGGAGGAGTGAAAAGCTCAGTGAAGATGTGAGGAGTGAGGTTCTGGAAGCAGTGGGGGGCTGGGAGAGGGAGAGAGTCCAACAGAGAGGGAGAGAGGGAGAGAGGGAGCAAGGAGGAATGAACACAGTAGAGTGTAGGTTAGCTCTGCAGTTACTGTCAGGCAGCCCTGTGTAAGGAGGGTAGGCATGTCCCACTGGCTAGCTAAAAGGACAGGGGTGGTGTGTGTGTATGCGTGTGTGTGTGTGTGTGTGTTTGCTGTGGTGTGTGCTGTCCAGGGTAGACCTCTCATGCTCCTTGGTCCTTAGGCACGACTCTATAATGGGATTGAAATGGTAAGTCACTTTGGATAAGATCGTTTGCATAATGCATAAATAAATGTGTTTGAGCGTACCACGCCTCTGAGTTTATGACCACTCCTCTGGGTTTATGACCACGCCTCTGCATGTGTGACTATGCATCTGTGTGTGTGACCACTCCTCTGGGTTTATGACCACGCCTCTGCATGTGTGACTACGCCTCTGGGTTTGTGACCACGCCTCTGTGTGTGTGACCACGCCTCTGGGTTTATGAGCACTCCTCTGTGTGTGTGACCACGCCTCTGGGTTTATGACCACGCCTCTGCGTGTGTGCCTGTGTGTCTGGAGGTTTGCGTGCTACCTGCTGCATGCCGTGCATGCTCTGCTGGAGGAAGTGGAGCTGGTTGTCATGCATGTGCTCGTCGTCGGCGCGCTGGGCCTTGCCCTGCTCCTTCTTCAGCAGCTCCACCTCATTCCTGTAGGCGTCCAGCTGCCAGCGCAGACTGTCATTCTCCTCTCGCAGGGCGCAAGTCTGCACAGCCAGAGCTGCAGGCACACAGGTAGGGACTCGCCATCAGGGCAAGGCCTCTACGTCCAGCTCATACGCATGCGCCGCGCCCGCCCTTCTTACCTTTAAACAAATGCTTTCACATGCACAAGGCTCAGTGTGCACAGTAAAACACAACGTACATCTACACATCCTGATGCTCACCTAATGGTCACCTAATAACCATCAGTAATGCTTAGACTAGAGTAGTTGCTTTGGTGATAGGTGGTATCATTAATATTCAGAAATTCTTTTAATTTTATAACCTACAAATATAATATAATAGTAGAGTGTAGTAATAGTGCAATGTAGTGTACGTGTGCGTGTGCTACGACGATGGCTCTCTGCCATATTAAGCAGGTGCAGGTGACTGTAAGAATAGCAGTCATTAGAGAACCTTCCAGCAGACAGACAGCACTGTAACTGACTCTGTGTGTCGTGCAGGTTGGGTCCCTGCGTGGGGCCTCTGTCTGCATAACCACAGCCCAACGTGCTTTGGGGTTTATCCCCTTGCCATCATGGCATTTGTCATATGTCGTTTGGCTTGAATTTGGCCAGGATTTCTGAAAGTCTGATGTGTGACAGATTGCCAATTGCCAATTTAAAAAAAACCAAAAAAAAAACCCAAAACACTACATACATAAAAATGAACTCAAGTGTGATACTAAATGTGGTGTTTGTCCTTGACATCCCAAACTAAGGATTCAGAGCTCAAAAAATATCACTATAAATTCCACAGCTGCTTTCTGCAGAAGCAATATCATTCTTAATCAAACATTTTATGGAAAACATAAAACTAGTAGATTTAATCATTCATCATGACTCCTCAGCACAAAAACACGTTTTGTTGTGCTTGGTTGTGAGTGTTTTCCTCCAGATTATCTCCACGATAAGAGCGGCGAGTTCCATGCAGCCAAGTGCTGCTTTCAGAACGGCTTCCTTGGATTCTGATTCATGGCATCATTTTATAACATTTAAAATGAGAAGAAATACATTTGATCCATGTGTCAGCAATGTAAATATTTTACAGTTCCAGAGTCTGTCTGAGGCACATGGTTTGCACCTGAGTCTTCCATTCGAACCTTCTTACAGGGATTTTCCTCCAAATCTTCATCTGACATCTCCATCTCCTCTTCCCTTCGAATTCCCATAATCTCCTCACTGTGGGCATTCCTCAGTTCCTAGCAAACCATAATCACACACACACACACACAAATATGCACACACACGCAACGTGAGAGACACAAACAGGGAGACACATGCATACTGTTAGTGGCAGCTGCCCTAGATGAGATGACTGAACATGGAGTTAATGTTTAATGCTTCTGATGTCACTCTAAAAAAGAACAATACAGCCACAGAAACCAATAATGTGAACAAACATACCATCCTCTACAGACATGTGTGACTTTCATGAGACTCCCGTGGTTTACCGACACCACAGTGCGTGTCTATCATATCCTACAGTATCCTGCGCAGTGTAAGCCGTGCAGGGCCTCTCTTTTCACTTTTAGGATTGCCTCTTATTTTAGCTCCACTCTAGCAGTGATAGAATAATGGACTGTGACAACACACGGCCTTGCGACTGTATCCTGAAAGCCAGCCTGCAGTGCCAACTAAGGCTCTGCCATCTCACAGCTGTGGGCGATAGCATAAGTTTGGATGATCCATTTGTCTGGGGCTGGAAAGAGACTGTAAAAGAAATCACATTTCACAAATGTCCAGGCTCACTGATCCTCTGACAGTCATCACAGGGATCATCAGCAAGGATATTTAGTGCCACTGCTGTAAAAGCTTAGAGTTCGGACGGAATAAATATCTGTCATAAAACAACAGTGAGAGAAGAGCACGCTTTCTTATCAGCAGACAGA
The DNA here is from genome assembly GCF_041902795.1 of Electrophorus electricus. Classification (NCBI taxonomy): domain Eukaryota; kingdom Metazoa; phylum Chordata; class Actinopteri; order Gymnotiformes; family Gymnotidae; genus Electrophorus; species Electrophorus electricus. The sequence goes on from NC_137500.1 coordinate 39,790,497, forward strand.
CTCTGTTCTGATCCCACATGTCTCGTCTCTCATCTTAGTTTCTTGAAAGCTCTTATACAGATAAATAGATCATATCACATCTTACATTTCTTTCTGTCAGCACAAGTTTATTACACTGGTGACTGAAAATGATTTTATAGCATGACATACAATACAGCCTAAAACGCAGATGAAACGTCACCCCGCTAAGATTTCACAGTGGTGGCATCAGAACTGGTTTTGGCCTGTCCACTTATTAAAGCAGCGTCTTACCTCTGGGCGGACTGGGAACCTAAGTGGCAACTTTTCCTTTCAATGACTGGACTTACAAAATTGCATGGATGCACACATACTGTATTTCTCTCAAAGGGGATTAATGGTTTGGTCTTCACAGAAAAAAACATCCCATTCACCCACTGCATGTAAGAATAAATCAAGTTGTGGAAAAGAATCCCAACCAGATGATTCCTGTGCAGTGTATCACGAGGTGGAAAGAGCATAAAAGTCTTTGGAAAGTTGGTAGATACTAACATAGGGATAGTATGAGCACTATGTAAATGCTGAATCTTGAAGTTTCCAAATGTCACAAACATGGCTGTTCTATATCCCAACTTCAGCTCTCCCAACTTTTCTTTAGCCTTTAATGGAGACCTAATACAAATTTGATGAGTTATAAATAATTAATACAGGTTTATCATTGATGACTATCATTTTAACCCTAGAAGCATCTGTTGCCATGGAAACTTAAGAGGTACTTGGCTTTCTAGCAGATATCGACTGTGTGCTGCAGAGCGAGAGAACAGAATCAGAAATACGGGATGGTTTATTCGTGAGACCGCAAATTAAAAAAAAAAGAAAAAAAGAAAAGGTTTCCAAACAAACAGCCACAGGACCCACACAGTCACATTAGCTGCCAGAGCACCAATGTGGCCTGCAGAGCCCAGCAGGACAAGAAGGGAGGAGAAGTACCAACCTCGCACTGCTTTCGCCAAATGTCTATGTTCTTGCGCTGCGCTTTTGTGAAATGGTCCCATGCCTTTTGTCTGGTGGCAGCGGTGAAAACGGCCGTGATCTGCTCAACTTTGGTGGATAAGGAAGTCAGACAAGACAAGCCATTTATGTAAAGCTCTGCACCACTGCGAGGTGGAGCTACACGCCAGGAACCTCGGCAAGCAGTGAGATTCCTGGGAGTGGCGGCTCCTTTGTACTTACATCTCATGACCTGCTGATTCAAATCCTTTAGGACTGTAGAAGGCAACAGACTACAAAGGGTGGAATACTTGGCTCGCATGATGCTGCTGGTAGCTGCAGTTGTATTAAGTATATTAAGGAATATTAGGTAATATTGACTGTAGTTTACAGAGTGCTTGGATACCCAGGAATGTTCCTTATTATGTGCAATACGGTGGAAAAACGCATTGCAGGAGTTTGAGGTTGATTTAAGAATATAAAATTTTTTATTTAGTTTCTACCTCTTGTAAAATGTTGCCTTTTGTATGTCTCTGATTTGACTATACATTTCTACTGGTGTGATGTTTTGAAGGCATAAGCAAAGAAACATGTAAGCTGTAATAATGAATAAATGGTGAGTTCTTGCACCATAACCAGTGTAACTTTAAACCCTCTTTCCTTCTGTTTTTTTACACCATACTAGAGATGGATAAAAGAAAGCATTAAATATTAGTATTTATTTTGTTCTTTTGCTGTTGTCAAGCTGCTATGGGCATAACTTCACCATCATACCTATTCAAAGCTTCTTATATTCCATCCTAAGAGACTCTGTAGTCTGTACTACATGTCTTAGTAGCTGCTTCTGGTTTGTGAAGCATTTCCAGCTACTCTGTTCATCTCAGAAGGTAAGGGAATCTGATTTTTGCCTACCTGTAAGTTAAGTTGAACTGCTCGGTCCCTGCTATGAGGTGGTACTGCTTCCATTGAGACTGTACTTACCATGGGCCATTCTCTGGGCTATGGTTAGAGTCACACTGATTTAGGGAACTAGGCCTGAATACAGCTTCAGAGTTCAAGGTCCTTTTTTGTACTTTGACTGTTTTCCACTGTCTATATGTCTGGCATCTTCATATGATGCCACATTATGGCACTACAGCCAGATGAAGGCATTTAAAAACGGTTAATTTCGAAAGGGAACAACAACACACAAAAAAAGCCCAAAAATCAGATCAGAGACTGAGCATGATCAAGAATCCCACATAATCTCGGGCTGTGCAGTGGATGAGCATTGCCATGGCGACCCTAGAGGAACAGCTCTCTCTGAGATAGTGGCGTGGATGAAAGGCCTGTCTTACATTGTGTGAGGATGGCGAGGAGCGAGTTCTTGAACTGCTCTTTGGCTAGCTCCATCTCCTCCTCGTGCTGGGCCTTTTCGCTCATCAGGCGCCGCACGTGGCTATTGGCCGACTGGATCATGGAGTAGAAGTGATTTGCCGTTCGCCGGTTCACCTCCCCCCTCTCTATCCACGTGAACAGAACCGCAGTGGCCTCACTGAACTTGTTATCATCTGTGGAGAAGAGGAGGCGACGTTATGCCTGATTTAAACTCAAAGACTGCACAAAAGCATTTTTCTCTTCATTCATGGTAAAGTTACATACGCTCTGTTCATTGCAAATATCCAAACAGATTATTAAAAATGACTGTGCAGCAATAACAAGAAAGGGAAACAATCTTCCACAGAATGAATTGCTTCGAGTTATAATTCTTGCACTGCGTGCAAGTTTCACTGCATTGTGTCGAATTTTAATGTAACACTTGGACCACAATCTAGTACAAGAAAAACAGCACCGAACATCACGATGTCTTAACTTGTAATGCATTGAGTGTAATTCTAGGCCGTGCATATGATGCAGAGGCTCAGTGGTCTCACTCTGGCTGCAGTCATCAGGTCCCTCTGGACCTCTTTGAAATGCATTACAGGAACTGCAAGAATAATTGAAATTTGCCACTACATCTTTGCAAGCACTCAGGCCAATAGTAAATGGCACCTTCCCAAAATTCGATTCTAAATGCAGTCTCACTTAGTTTTCACTGCCTAGCATATGTTTTTGATCAGAAACATCTCTCTGAGAAAAGGAAACAGCATCTAGGTATATTCTACATTGTTATAAATATCATATGATAGTCTCAGTATATTTGAGCCATTTTAATTATGTATACAGCTGAGCAGATAGCCTGGATATGCAGTCTGTGTGTGGTTTGAACCACAGCGGCTCCTGGGCTTCGTAGGCAGTTGCTGGAGTGAGAGCAGATAACGCCAATCAGGTGGCACTCTGCCTTCCCAGCTAATTAAAGCAAATACAATTCTCTTGCTCGCAGGGCAAGAATGTCATTTGACAGGAGTAAAAATAAATTCCCTCAGTCAGATGAGACTGCAAGCCCTCCCCCACTCCTAACGAAGGCTGTGAGTGCAAATCTAAATGTGTAAATCTCCACACCCTTCAACAAAATCCCTCAGCATCCCCTTCTGCCTTTGCAAAACTCTGCCTCTATGACAGTTACTATTTTACCAGCACTTCAGAGCCAACACCAACAGAATTACTCGGTCTTGGGTTACAGACTTATTTTTATGACGGTACCTTATTTATTCTTCTGAGGCCATGTAATTTGGTAATGAACATGATTAATGCGTTTATTCCCCCTCCAATGAAAAAGCATTAACCAGAGGCTGCCTGAATGAATGGCATTAATAAAAAACACAAGACCTTTAATGGCAGAAGGAGAGCGGCTGGTGGGAGAAGAAACGCTGGAGCGCAGCTAAACAAAAAACAAACTCACGGATGAGGAGCCACTGGATTCCTGCCATTCTACTGTACAATGGCTTCCAGTGCAGTCTCCTTACAGACAGATGGCTTCTTTCACTCCACTGCAGATAAATGACATCATCCACATGACCCATGGCCCTGTTTGCTGTCTGAGACTATATAGCAACACTTGCATTTGTTGCAAATTATTATCCTGCAGTAGAAAACCAAATGGCAAAGGATGGACTAAATTCTGTAGCAAGGAGATTCTCAGAGTGGAACGTGCCGTGTAAGGAAAAACACTGAGGTATCAGAGATGCCTTGGCTGAAGCCCTGTGGGATCATGCACAGTGCAGGAATACACACTGCACAGAACGAAATGGGAAATGCCTGATGGTGTGCCATGATTGCTGATTCTAAATGAAAGCAGCCTCTCCAGAGATGAAGGCTTCGAGAGGCATGGAAGAGACCCAGCCATCATCACCAAATTCCTGCTGCGCGCCTGGGGCTCCTGCTAATCATAACCAAGCCCAGGAAAAATATTAGCTTTGAGCCAGAGGAGAGTTCGAAGAAGTGCTGTGCATGAATGGGAAATGTGATACAATCAACTCTGAAATATGAGAAAACAATAATGCCCATATAAACCCTTTGCCAAAATGACAGGCCCGAGGTGAAGGAACAGCAGCAGAGGCTCAGTGGTGGACTGTTTATGCGCCATGCAGGGGGAGGGGTGCACGGGGGGGGGGGGGGCTTAGGCTGCCTGCCTGCACTGTTTCCAGGCTTCATGCAGCAGTAACTTGCTTCCAGACTTTTGGAGGAATCCTAGTTTCCAGGTTTCGAAAACAAATGTCTGGTACCTGGAAAACTGCCCTGAGGCATGTGGTAAAAAGGAAGGAGAAAGCATTTAGACAAAAGCAACCTCCACATCTCACTCTGACCAGGACCGATCAGGCTGATACTGTGTGTACTGACAAACAGGAGCCCAAATCTGGTAGTATTCATAATGTTTAACTTTATTTGAATTTTATTTATGATTAAGGAAAACACCCTTCTTGGTGGCAGAGGTAACAGTTTGTAACAGTTTGTACAAAGAGGTAGAAAGATTAATACTCCAACTTGTTTGCTAAAAAGCAAGATTTCATCTGCAACCAACACGCTGCCTTTTCCATTTGGGTTTAGTGAACTGATCATCACACTCATCTGAGGTCCTGAATATGCTATAACACTATAAATGACAGTTTTAATCATCATTTAATACAACAGCAAACTGTATCTGTCCTGAACAAAACAGCTGTTTAGAAAAGAGCAACCAACCACGCCCACTGGGTTACAGCCGAAAAAAAAACCCAGATTATACTCCCTAAAAACAGATAATACCCTTTGTCTTAAAATATCAAAAAACTTAAACAGATCCTTGTTATCCAAGCCCTCTGGTGCCATGGTTAGTCTAGAGATAAAGGGGTCTGGTCAATATTCATCATAGGCCACCAATGGGACCAAACATATAAGCACACTAACCCTACAGAACAACACACCAGCCCTACAGAACAATACACTAACCCTACAAAACAACTAACTAACCCTACAGAACAACACACCAGCTGGAGCTGTGGTGTGGCAGATGCACCCAGTCGGGGGGACTAAATGGCAGAGTGCTGGGGGATTTGCAACCAGACAGCCAATCATTACCGTAACGCCCGTCACATCATCAGAGCTGACAGGCCTGGCTGGAAGGTGTTTGACAGAGCAGACATGGCCACACAGGTCAATTTCACCAAGTTCTGCTTTTAGAGATCTCATACTCAAACTGTTTTTCGTTGTTAATGTAATGATGGTAACAGAGACGTGAAGGTCACAGCACTCACGTACCTTTCAACCTCTCGGCCAATAAGCCTGCCTCATGCTCAGAGTAGTGCATGATGGGAGGTGGGGAGGGAGGTCTTAAGCGGTCCTCTTGGACTTTGCGACGGTGCCGTTCTTCTCGTGCCAGTAACCTCTGTTTACACTCCCACTCGTACAAGTCGTCCCGCGCCTGGGCAAAGTCCACGTGTATGCGGCCTGAATCCTTCTTATCTGTGCTGGATCCGATGCGCATTCGGTAGCCTGAGACAGCCAGCATCAAACAGAGCCATTACACATGCACACCCATATTACCTTCCAGTGTAGAGAAACAAAGAACATTCATTAGGACAAACATTTGTTGAGTACAAATGTGGCAGATGCTTATTCAAATACATTAAATGTTTATGTGACTCAAGGGGACATCACTGCAACAATTCTAACTGAGGATGAAATGCTGGAGAAAGTGCATATTGATTTTGTGAAAATATGCCTAAAAGTGAGACTTATTGTACAAATGAAAAACAAAAGGCACACCAGACAGATAAATGGCCTTGTCGACCATGAATTCCTCGCTGAAACGAATGTGACAGAAGTTTTTCTTGCTCTTGCGGATGGCGACGATTTCACCACACTGGTCAAACACCTCCCTGATAATCTCCTCACTCGCATTCTCTGGAAGTCCACCAACAAAGACTGTCTTACAGCCGGGGGGACGCTCTCTGGTTGAAGGAGGTGGGAGATCTGTAGAAGTCACAGCCATGGCCACTAATTACAGAACAGACAATCCACCGGATCTATAGTTGGTAGAAGTTGTGATTTACTGAGAGCAGCAGGGATCCTTACTGGGGTTCTGTGGGAAGAGGGTGCAGCTCTTGCAGTGGATGAACTCCTTGATGCCAGGCAGCTCAGGCTGCACAGGTGGTGGAGGCACCAGACTGATCCCTGCCATCATGGGGTTAATGGGGGCAATAATCCCCAGGTTTGGGTCAAATCCCTGGATGCAGATGGAGTCTGTGGAATAAAAGACAAACAACATAAAGAGTGACGAAGGAGCTAATAAACCACTAGGGCAGATAGGGCCAATAACCAGACAGCCAAACTGGTAAAACTCTTTCCAAAGAAGCTGAGATCAAGCTGCCTCATAAAGAAGAAATGAGAAGATCCATCAAACATTGGGGGCTTTTTTAAAATCATTTTTTCATTATACTAAACCATGCAGAATATGAAATTGAAAACCCATGGTTTTATGAAGATGTGAACACTGTAGACTTTCTGTGTGCTTTATACAATACGCATGCATGCAGTTTCAGCTCTTAAATATATACAACAGAGCTTGTGGCTGCCTTGCATCCACAGCGTCTCTGTGAGTGACATGCAGCACAGGAAAGTCCCATGCTCTTTTCTTCTTCATATGACACTTTAAATGGATCAGAATTTCAGCCACTGCTGCATTTGTGAAGGATTTCTGACTTCTTTTTGAGGAGTGAAAGCATCACAAATCTGAAATCACACTTTTAAAGCACATCTGGCATAACATTTTTCAGAATACACATTTGTGAGCCTCTTTATTAGAGATACCTGCCTTGTCTCTACACTAACTGTACTGACGTTCTTTGATGGGGTATTTTCATAACACAGCATTAGTTTTGGGTGTTGGGGCTGGTCTGGGTGTATCATCCACAGCACTGCTGCCAGGGTCTTCACACGTGTCCATGTTACAGATGGGTTAAGAGTGATCTTTCACCCCCAAAATATCCTGTGGTTACAAGCTGATCAATGATCAACAGCTACAGAATCGCAAACCTGCATAGCAACTGATTTTCTATAGACTCTTATTAAACACCTACAAGATGTTTCTAACAAGCTGGTACTTCCAATAAAACTGCTGGTGAGTCCAAATCCCACATGAATGCAGCAACACACCCTGGTCGTGCTATGCTATTGCAGTATAAAGTATGAGATGTTGGGTCTAATGTGTAAACAGATGACGTAACTAGAGGGTGGAAGTTATGGTGAGAATCTCTGTACTGGCAGTTATATGAAATGGGAGCTTTAAGAGATCCATGTGAAACTCATCAATGTGTAAACTGTAAAGACTCTAACAGGTAAATTACACACAGAAATGCCTCCCATTTATCATTTTTTTATGTTGTTTTTCCTCCCTCTGAGGATGATTCAAGCACTACTCATTCTTTTGGCCCAAGACATCTCACTCTCTGCCAGAAAATGAAAATTAAATGTTTTTTTTCCCCAATTATCTTTTTTGAATTTTCCATAGAAATGTGATCCACCATGAAATCCAAGAGCTGGAACTCCTCCACAGGAAACAGCTGTGCATGGTTAGCACAGAGGTGAGATGTCACCAGTCAGCAGCCTCCACAAACGCCATTATCAACCGATTGTGGGCCACTTCAAACATCAAACTCTCATCCCATGACTTGGTACTGGGACCATTCCAGCCACCCCTATTTCACATTTGCGAGCTGTCCCAGTGATGAGGTGTAACTCAGAAAGTAACGCAGAAACCAATTTAAATTTGATCAGCTCAGCAGAGAGAAGCTCCTGTACAAACAGCCCTTACTATCCATAATCACTTCACACTCAGTTTACTGGCCTTTTGTGGTTGCCCTCCTGCTACGCTACAGCCAGTTTAGAGGACAAGATGAGCACTGGCAGTTGAAGAATCCTCCCTGAATTCTCCATGTCACTTAGCATTTGACGTAGTGGCTAGATACGTTGCGTCACTGTAGACGTCTTTCACTGTTTCTGGCAGAGAGTGATCAATTTTTTAATCTTCCCTAGAAACTCAGGCTTCCTGAATCATTGCATAAATCAGTGCGATCAGCCACTCGTGGTTTACACCAATTCTGATTCCAAATTTCCCAGTGGGTTCGTCTAATAGTGCTCCAAATGGAGCCTTAACAATGGCGACTCCAACAGTGAGGAAACGCCGCTATATTAGGGTGAGCTCTTAGTGCGTCGTGCCGGATGGGTGCAGACTAAGAAATAATCATAATCAAAATCAAAATATGTGCTCAGAATCAACAATTAAAACCAAAACAATCCAAAAGTACTAGAGGTACTTGGGCTATTTTCAGGTGTAAACAGTACAAAGCTGCATAGGGTTTATGTTCTGCATGTTTAAAGTGGTTTTCAAGTGCAGTCTAAATGATACTTTAACCTGCACTGGAAATTAAAGGGAGACCAGACCAAAACTTTGCATACATTATGAATCACTGATGCTGATTAACTCTGTTAACTCTGAGATTAACTCTGCTTTTAGGTCTCTGCCTCCATGTGTCCTAGTGCCACACCAGGTCCAGCTCTAAAGTGGTGTTATGATTCAGACAGTACCCGCACAACCAGGGCATGTGGACAGAAATGATACTGGAGTCCTTTCTTAAAGGTGATTCTCTAGAAGCACATCCCCCCCCCTCCGGTTTATTTTATTAGGTGGGGCAGAAGCTAAGGATAGTCATTTTAATATTCATCCTTGAATGATTTCACAGAGCATCCAGAACAAAAACCTCAATATACAATTCAAATGTGAACCATTCCAATTTACAACAATCCCATAAATATTCATGATTTGTCGATTCTGCTCATGCATTTTAATCTCATTCTAATTTGTCTCAATCCACCGTGGCTCTTTGGTTTGGTAGTAATTACAATAGGGTGCAAACTCAGCAGTCTCTATTTGTATGAGATCCCATTATTAACACCACTGCAGTGCGCTGTATTTCCTTACTGTGTATCAGGAAAAACAATTAAACAACTTCACTCTCTGTTTCTGCTGTCTGTGTCAAAGACAGTCCCAGGCAACCCACTGGTCTTTCTGTATTTGTCTTAATTACAAAGAATGAGATTATCATTATTGAAAGCATGATAACAGTGATTTGTTCAGCAGAGGCTAGAGACAGTCTTCATTCCAGAGATTACCACCTTCAGGAATGATTCGTCTAAAAATAACATGGATGTGAGAGTATGAGCAGAGTTTATTTCAGATTTCAGACTGAACCAGTGAATGAGGCAGGTGCAGAGGCTGAGAGACAGGGACAGAGGCAGTGTGTGTGTGCAGAGTGCTCTAGGACCTTCAGCCTTTCAGCCCAGCAACAGTGGGCTTATCTCAGAGCCAAAGAATAACCCTCAATAGGCAACAACTTACTTTAACATAAAAGCCAACGTCTAGCACTGCTGCTAAAGGTCACATATTTGGCTCATGTGGCTAGACAGGCCCTGGGTGAAGGGCTAGCGTGATGATAGGCCCAAGACGGATGGCAGTACCTGACACCAGCTGCTGCCCGGCTAGGCCCATGGGCACGATGCCCAAGTTGTTCATGGCCGTGGCCCAAGCACCAGGGTCTGTCACAGGCACACTGAGGTGGGTCTGCTCTGTTCCCAAAGCCCCAATGCTATCCGCTGCTGGGGAGAAAGAACAACAAAGAAATCGCTCTTTTAAAGGCTCTTTTAAAGGCTCTTTTAAACGCTCTTTTAAACGCTCTTTCAGCTATTCATCAGTCCTGAAGGTTTTTCAAGCAAAACATTTTTTATAAACCAGCTCACACATAGTCTGGCTGAAAAAAAACTCTCTCCTCTAAGCAACATAACCCTCTTTCCCCTAAACAACAGGTGGTTGCTATGGATCCTTCTGCTGTTTATTTATTCACACTTTGAGTATAAAGTTTCACGACCTTTGTCCTGTGTTTACCAGGTCTCCCTCCCTAGTTTTTCTAAGGGAAACTCTGGCGAGTCAATGCTGGGTCAGATTTTAATGGTTCCATACAGTATAATACGTCCCTGCTTAACAGTGTGAAACCTTCCTGTCATTTGATATTCTCTCCTGGACAATATGCAAGGCCAAGGTCAGGGAGGACGAGTGGCCACGACTAATGATGAGGCTTCAACATTCAGCATCAGGTACACCGGTGGTGCATCAGCACGTCTGCTCTGGGGTAGGAGGGGTAGTTACCGCTGGTCATTGCCCCTCCTCTGTAGCTCGCTATGTTGCTGCCACTGCTGTCTCCAGAGCTCGGTGGCCACGTAGGTAGGGGGTGGGGACTCAGTGCCTCATCCCAGCATGCACATAAGCCTAAAACACACAGAAACAGAAACACAGCACAAAGGTTCAAAAAACATTATTCATGTCAGTCTGCGGTGGCGAAAGGTGCAGAGGAATGAAATGAAGGAGTCTGAAGAGAACACAACTGCTCTGTAAATAAATGTATGTATACAACTTGTGGTAGAATGAGTCCTTGAACTCAAAGTGATGCTTAGTCGTACTGTCACACTGCTATTTCACAGACACACACTGCCAAAAAACAACCTTTGCAAGCACAGTCAATAAATTGGAAAAAATGTAGAAGAATAGAACAATATAAGCTAAAGTATGACTATGTGGTTCTAGTCCTTGGTGTTTCACAGTTAACAAAACGTCCTGTGATTCAGCCCATAGGAAATCCTCCTCGTCAGCGCGCCCTCACCAAACAGATTCCAGCTGCCCTGACAGTGGGCCGTCAGTCTTGACGTATGTCACCCTGCAACCCATCACACATCCAGCGGGGGCAGTCAGCCTGCACGCGTGTGAGATACGCCACACCTCTCTGCTCTCTGTCCTCCCCTGACCGCCTGCTGCAGCACGCGCGCCCCTCCTCTCTCTGGTATACTCTCCCTGCATCGGCTGTGTCCACACGCATTATATCATCCGGGAAATCAATGTCTGGCCGAGAGGGCCATTACCCTGTTTAATATGGACGTGGGTGATGGATCCTGTGTGTGGAGGGAGCGCGGTGTGCGTACCCAGCAGCCCCGGCGCTGGCGAGCAGAGTGAAGGGAACAGGGCGCACATCAGTATGCCAAACGGGTTCCTCGCGCTGACACTCTCCAGCACTCTGCAGTAATGATCGTTATTCAAATCTGACACATGGAAATCAACTTAGGAGCACGACACAGTTTCCCTTTAATTGAGGCAATCATATCAGCACTGTCATATTAAGGCCATAGACTTAATGAGAAAATGTTTATTTATGATGCAAAACATATTTTGGCTTGGAGGTCCAAAAAATAAGCAAATGTCTGGTAAATAAATGCACATGTATGCATCAGTGTATACTCCAGGCAATAATAACCCTTATCTCATACTACAGTAGGCATTCCAGGAAACATTCCAGGAAACATTCCCCAGTGATGGAAGTGTGTGTGTCCCATTATAATCTCTCTGGGGTAATTAATGCAGTGTCTTATGCTGACTCAGCACATCTCCTCTCACCCTCTGCAGCAGCAGTCCAAGGTGCACAGACGTTTTCCCCCAAACTAGACCAGCTTTCCTTGACCTTACGCCATCATTCGTCCTGTCTGTCCACACGTCCCTGACTGGCCACAAACTGGAACCCCTAAAACCATATCAACTCACATTCATAAAGCATGACATATTTACACTTCAACTCCTATCCCCCTAATTACTCATGGACCCATTTACATTAAAGGAATTTAGCTGACACTTTTATTCAAATCAACTTACAATTGTGACTGAATACAGCTTGAATAACTGAGAGTTAAGGGCCTTGTTCAGGGACCCAACAGGGGTAGGACTTGAACTGGCAACCTTCTGATTACTAGTGTACCACTGTGCAATTTCACATGCGTGAATCATTTAGATGGCCCAACACATGATGCATGTTGAAAGTAATGTGGCATAAACATGTGAGGCCACATTTATTCCAAACACTTGTCAGGACAGTCGTAATAGAACAGATGGAAAATGATGAAGCAAAGTAATTGGTGTAATCAATTTCATTATTGTTGTTTCATTTCCAGAAGTTTCTGCTCAGATGAAAAAATTTTTAACATAATTGTTTGTTGTTCGCAGAGAGGTTCCAAACTTGCAGAGATGTGCCAAACATTTTTAAATCCTGTCCTCTCTGTGGGAGCTACAAGAAACCAGAGATAATCAAAACAGACCCAGCTATTGACATCATCCCGTAAACTGACACTCAATCAAAATCACTTTTTGTTTGCTAATGATGAGAAATAGCTGCATTAATGACTTTGACAAATGATTAGATTACAGCACATGGGCTGGTCTGATCTTGGAGATCTCTCTTTTTGCCACTATGTCCTGTGTGATGGGTCCATTATGTACCGTCTCCTTCAGGCTCGGATATTTCATACAGAAGTGCTGTCATTGTCCAGCACCTGTCCCTTCTTTAAGTGCTGCTTGGGTAACGGTCAGAGGCCCCACCACTGTAAGTGAGCATCCGGCAGCCGAGAGCCCACATCCCAATGTGGACACAACAAGGTGCTGCCCTACACAGGCACCACTTAACAAAGCTCATTACCTCATCACTGATGATCCCATTATTTCATCACTAATGATCCCATTATTTCATCACTGATGATCTCATATTTTATCACTGATGATCTCAGACTTCATCACTGATGATCTCAGACTTCATCACTGATGATCTCATATTTCATCACTGATGATCTCATATTTCATCACTGATGATCTCATATTTCATCAGTGATGCACATCTTGCCAGGCAGACGAATCACGAATGAGTCCATAATAACACGTCTATAGTGCCTCTCATGTGCTCATCTCGGCAGCTACATAAAAGCAAAGGACTGGTGATTTATCTGATGTGCTGGTGCTGAATGGCTATATTGACGTGGCAGGTTTGTAGATGCTAGCTCAGCGTGGAGTCATTCACCTAGCAATCACATTACAGCCTGTATGCTGACACAGCACGCATTCCTCCTGGAGAATGGAGCATACCCATTTAAGACAGAGAGGAGCAAACCTCTGAAAGGGATCTTTCCAAAGCTTTTAAGGGCATCCAATATTTGCCTCCATCAAGTTCGGAGCTCCATCGGTATCATGTTTCAAGCCTGTGTTCTTTTTTTCCTGTTTGGTCAGGAATAGAACATTTATCTCCTGTTCCAGGGCAGCAGGGCTATATGGGTTGAGCAGAACTTTTGTAAAGGCTGGCAGGCTAAGGGAAGGACAACCCTCCCCTGGAGAAGGGTCAGGACCACAACATCAATCACTGCTTGGAGCAAATTGCACCTAATAATGTCTGTAGAAAGGGACCATTAAGCTTGTGTCTCCTCGTGGAGAGAAACCTCATGCAGGGGCAAATGAGAAGCACCAGGCCAAGATTCATTTAAGCCCCACTCCCATAAGTCATGATAAAAGCACCGGCACAGTCCTGCAAGAAAAGCCCTGAGAAGGTTTTGTTAGTCTGGGTGTTCTTATAAAACAGGCTGTAAATATGAGCAAAAGCAACAGCATTCAGGCTTCTTGCTTGGATTTTACAGCTGTGAATTAACATCCATAACTCAGTGATGCCTGGATTGCAGCTTCGCCCCCATCATAAAAGCGAGAAGCATGTCTGGCCTCCTTGGGAATGCATCACAGCGTAGCTGTTGTAGAATTAATGCTGAAAATAGTTCTGTGCTAGAACAAAGCCAGGCAAGTTCTCCTGCTGCTGCTGCATGTGCGTGTGCATGTGCATTTACCCAAGCCCTCATGGAGCCAAGGAACCAGAAACGGTACATATAATGCCTGCACCTGTAGGCATGGCAGCAAATAGATAAACAAAAAAACGAACAAAGCCCTAGAACAAGCAGTGACGTCCACATCCACTGTGGAAGAAACAGCTCGGTTTCACCACGTGTTGCACTGAAGGACAATGATGCAACATCAGAAAAGAAAGCCCGACGTTTATGGCCGAAGCAGTCACCAGCACGCTCCACTGTTAGCTCTGCGCTCTAAAACCTCTTCTCTCCATGCTCTCGCTCTCTCACTCTCTCTCTCTCTATCTCTCTGAAGCAACCTGTGCATCAGCCTACTCCCACTAGTGAGATGAATAATCTTGGGAATCCCTGTTTCGAATTAGAATATTAGAATAACGTCATTCACGGTGACATGGTGTCAGCTCTTTGTTATTTTCAATCCCATTCAAATGGGAATGAAGAACCACAGCATGCCAAGTTCACGTAACGTGCTCTTTAAGATGCGAGATTCCCACAAGGATAAACTAATAAAGGTCTCCAGCACCTGAGCTGAGGGTTCATTCCTTTTTTCAGTAGGCATAAGGGAATTCAGTGTAGATGAATGTAAGTATGGTTTATTGAGGTACAGTGAAAATTACTGTGACCTTTTTCTTAGCTGAATGTAACTGTATAAAGCCTTTCAGTTGCACAAGCGTGTGTCGCACTTCTGTGTAAGGCTAATGCAAGTCGAAAGAGGTCCAGCCACAGACGCTGGCACCAGTGCTCCCATTATTCTGAATGACAGCGGAATGTGTGTAGAGCTCAGGGGCAGTAGGAGCAGTGATCTGACACCCCCGCAGGGCAAGGAGTTCCCATACCATGCGGATTAAGGAAAAGCACTGGGAAGGTTCTGCGTCATATCCACGGAGAAGCACCTACTGCCCAAGGCAATAAAACATCCATGAAACGATTGTCCCGGACAGGACACCACTCAGAGAACTTCCCTACCGGAGTGTGTGTGCTCTGGTTTCACCAGGTGAACTGGCACAGACGTGTGTGTACATTCAGCAGACTCAGAGTACTCAATGGAGAAAAACACTTTCATAAGAAATACAAATTCTTTAACAACACTAAAATGAAAATTTCACAACTCATTCATATCATCCTGTGACGCATTGTTTTTGTGTAATAACGTTGTGTTGTATAAAAGTGTAATGCATTTCTTCTCCTGAACTGTGAGTGAAAAATCTAAGATATATACCATGTTGTCTTGAATGAAATGTGAAATGAGATGGTTTTATAGTGATTGCATCTATTACATAAGGACTTTAAATGAAGCTTTCTGTCCTGTTTTTAAAGAGCAGTCCCGGAGGCACGTGAGGCACTGGAAGTCTGTTTGTCTCTGATCTGAAACCAGTTTTAACTTCTCAGCACATCCCACTCCAGATTCAGCTGAACCGATGTGGGAGACTTGCCTGCCACAATCTAGAATAAGTGCACGAGGGTCTGCTTGTGCAATTCTCCGAACATCCACTGGGAGATTGACGCTTCCAGCCAGGCCTCTCAGTCCAGCTCAAGCACAACACTGAATAGCAATATCAGCTTTTCCCTGATTTTCCTCTCTGGTTTTGGCATGGTGGTCTAACCTTGATACTGTGACATTACAGAACAAGGGAAAGTTCTGGTGTTGTCTGTTAAACTAGCCCTGCTCTGTGTTTTGTTTAAGAAATCATTTTAATTACCTCACAAATAACCATCAGCTTGCTAAGTATTTCATGCTACACTGATGGTTTTGTTTTCTTTGTACATCTCTCATTATTCTTGTCTTCTTTTATCAGTTGCTTTATTATTGAATCTTTGGTGATTTTTGATGCTTAAGTGTGCATCTCTCGTCACAGAAGTTCAGACAGCTAGAAAATGTATTTCATTAAAATTGAGTGATCAAAATTTCCTTCAGACATTGAGAAAATGATTCCTATTTCTATTTCACTTCACATTAACCCTCAAGTGTGTCTCATTCTGAGTGTTGCCCTGTTTATTAGAATTATTATTATCACTAATGATAATTTCTAGCATATGAATTAACTAATAATTCAGTTGCCCTGCTCTGGCAGCACTGTCCCCCAGCAACCCTGCCGGCTCACAGCAGTCAGGACACACGGATGTCTCAGTGAGACGTGAGAACGCCAAAATACACCTCCTCTGAGCTGAGTGGGGAAACACCATAAACCATATGCAGATGTCGGCCCTTCCAGGCGTATGGAAACTTCCCCACATGATTACATGTAGCTGAGCGCTCGGACCTGCCATGGAGGTCAAACACACCCCACCCCCGCTGCCCCTTGTCCGCCCGCCACGCGCCCCACAGGGCAGAGTATGCGCACTCCTCTCACGCCTCCTGCTTTGGCCACTGTGTTGATCAGCAGTCGATCACAGCTGATTTTCAGCTATCTGTTGATGTGGACGATGTCTCACCCCCCGTGCCAATCTCAGCAGCCAGGGCCGCTAAACACACGGCGCTCTGGACACTGGCCGCGCGGGGACTCTGTCATGAAGCTTCCGCCTGGGGAAGGAGCTGATTAGCCTGGCTGACGCGGGATGCTAATTAGCGCGTCTGTCCCAGCCTGAGGAGCAGTTGTGCAGGAATACGAGAGCGTGTTCACGGCCAGCACGACACCGTCAGAACAAAACTTCCTTCAGCACTTAATGAAGACAAATGTGAGCGATTGTGGCCACGGACGCCCGACACAAAGCAGCACGCAACAGAAGGCAACTGCCCCCCCTCCCCCTCCCCCCTCCTCTCCTCTCCTCTCCTCTCCTCTCCTCCCCCTCTCCCCCTCCTCCCCCTCTTCTCTCCTCCCCCTCCTCCATCTCTCCTCTCCTCCCCCTCCCCTCTCCTCTCCTCCCCCTCTCCCCCTCTCCTCCCCCTCTCCTCTCCTCCATCTCTCCTCTCCTCCCCCTCTCCCCCTCCTCCCCCTCTCCTCCCCCCTCCTCCCCTCCTCGTCCCCCTCTCCTTCCCTCTCCTCTTCCACCTCACCTCCCATCCCCTCACTGCCCCTCCCCCCTCTGCCCCACCCACTCCTCCTCTTCTTCCTCTCCTTACTCCTCCTGCAGGCATCCTGTCTGTCTCTCACCCTCCATTACTCACTCGCCCTCTGGCTCTCTCCACAGGCCAAAGACGCATATCCCTCATCACCAATATCCAGACAGCTACAACTGCAGACGATGACGCCTGGTGTGGCCATTAGTGGCATAAACACGTACGATGGACTCTCTCAAATCCCACATCTTTTAGCCTGTCTGGCTGCCATAATTATTATATTATATTTTTCTTTGGGAAACCACGGCACGATAGCTCCTTATTTAAGGATCCCACCCGGCTCTCCAGGGGCCGTGTCCTCTGTCCGATCACTCCATCTGCTGGGCCTGTCCGTTGACGCCTGCTTGGGAAAGGGAGTGTTTGTTGGCTGAAGGCACAGTAAACGCTATCATATGTCACTAGATGCAGACACCACCTGTGTGCACACGAGGAAGCCAAGCTGGAGCTGCCATTACTAAACCTGAGGCGTCTGTATGAAGTCATAAATCCAGTGAACAACAAACAACTTCTTTATGATTCATAGGACCCCCCCCCCCCCCCACACACACACACACATTTTCCTTTCTTTCTTGCTTTCTTTATTTTTGTATTTTTCTTTCCTTCCTTCTCTCTCTCTCTCTCTCTCTCTCTCTCTCTCTAGTTATTAATAGACTTCAGTCAGATGAAGATTCACACCAAACGATTAAACACCCAAATCCAACTCAACACCAAACCATCACAAATTATCACCTCCCTCAGTGTGTGGGTTCTTCATCACACACTCTGAACCAGAACCCAATTTTATCCATCACTGGCCACAAAGGCTACTCCACTGGTGCTATTGTATCACAGCTTAGTGATTTACTGGGTGAACACATTAAAAGTGTACAAGGGCAACACTGACCATATGTTGTGTGTGTGTGTGTGTGTGTGTGTGTGTAAGCAGCAGTGGTGTTGGAGGGGGTGATAGCTCTGAGTCACAGTGAAAGTGACCAGATGGGGAGACCAAGCTGGAATGTTCCTCCAGCCGTGACCAGCCTGCATTTTAAACAGTTTCTTGCATCTCCCAATTCTTTTTCTCTCTCTCTCTCTCTCTCTCTCTCTCTCTCTCTCTCTCTCTCTGTCTCTCTCTCTATCTATCTATCTCTCCCCTTCCCTCTCTCCCTCTCTCTCTCCCTCCCTCTCCCCCTCCCTCCCTCCCTCCCTCCCTCCCTCTCTCCCTCTCTCCCTCCCTCTCCCCCTCCCTCCCTCTCTCCCTCTCTCTCTGTCTCTCTCCTTCTTCCTCTCTCTCTCACACACACTCAGGCAGGCCCAATTAGCATCATGCTGCATTTCACATGCCGCCTGTAAACCTGAGCCATGAATATTTAGGGATGGCGGTCTGCAGAGACAGAAGAGAGAAATAGCACAGGATATTACTGCTTCCCCAAAAGACAGGCGGAGACTCCTGCACTGCTCCAATCTGCTGCAGTGCATCTGTGCGCTCCCATGTTTGCTATGTTCATTTGCACCACAATAGTGAGCTCGAAATGCCACAGCCGCTTCAACAACGAAATAAAATCACATGAGCGAAATATCAGATCTGCAACATACTTAAATCACAGGAACTGTGATATAATGTCCATAAAGAGGAACACGAAATAGGTGGGTGGAACCTTCTCCAGACGTACTAATAGCCCTCACAGCTGTGCTTAACACTCGGGACGAGGCAGTGTAATGGTAGAGCGCGCCACACAACTCCTCAGTGAGCAGTTAAAGAGTACACACACACACACGTCAGACGCCACATAAACCCTCCCTTACTGTGGCTTGGATTCAGCGGCCCAGTTCGGCTTCTGGTCTCCTCCCCTGTCTAATGCTCGGAGAGGTGGCTCTTCTACGCAGTGGCTCCCCACACAAGCACTGTCCCTCCTGGAACAGGGCCAGTGGCCTCCCGACCCCAAGCTTGCTGCTAGCAGAGCATGCAGAGGAGTGTAGAGAACCCCAACAAGGCAAGCTGCAGGATATGCTGTGGAAACCACGTCTGGCTCACAGGAGTGTGTAAGACTCTTTGGTTTTGGAATACTGTCAAGAAAATGCCTCACAGCGCTCAGTGATCTGAGCGAGACACAACAGACAAGCGTTTCAAGCTGAATCCTCTCCCACCTTTTTCAGTCTGGTACACAGGCAGGAGTGTCTCTGACTCCAGCGTGGACTTATTTGCATACTGCACTGCACTGCAAAGCTCGTGGCTCGCGCTGGAACAGCTTCGCTCACAGGGAGGCGCAGGGTGCTGCCAAACACCATGGGGCCATTTGTAACTGTATGTCAGGTATTTCCATGAGTGTATCGTGCCCAGGACCGGTACCGGGATTCATGGGCGATCGGGACGGGGGGCAGCGTGGAGCTGTGCGCTCAGCACAGACAACTGTTATTGGGTTTTCCTAACACTTTTAAGTCTGTTTGTAGCTGCATTCATTAGAGAGCTGCAGCTCAGCGGCAGGCGGCGTGAGTGACAGAGTCACTGAGCTACAGCACCACCATATGCTGCCTTCCCTTCCAATTAGCTTCAAAGTTTAAACATAAATTGTTGAGCATCAGAATGTTGTCTCAAACCCTCCGTGCTACACAATAAGAAAATATGTCATAACTCCATCAAACACATGTTTACAATAAAATCCCTAAGAAGGTGCTGGTATCCAGATGTAGACCCACTCTGGTGTATGAGAAGGCCCAGAGTAAGGTCCTGATCCAGACCTGCACCTTCTCGCTGCTGTGGGATCTGGACGGGCCGCTGGGCTTCAGTCCAGTGGTCCAATGAGAGCCCCAGATGTTCTGGCTCTGGGTTCTCCAGTCCTGGGCTGATCTGCAGGACTCCAAAGCTCCCCAGCAAGTGAGAAGAAAGGGAGGACCAAGTACTCTTTACCCACAATCATACTGCACAGGGACTGTGAAGATTTCCACTGCCTGCCCACCACAGCAAGGAGTTCACTCAGGAACACGCTGTTAGAAATAGGACCATCATAACCAAGCACTGGACCCTTTAGACTGCGCTATAGAAACACACCCATAAAATGAATCCTGTGATTTTTACTGAAATTAATATTTACTTCCTACTGTTAAGCATGTGCTAAACTGCCAGCCTGGATCCGCGCAGGTACAGTACCACTCTGCTGAATTTGCATTGAGTTGCCCACTTCAGCTCAAAGTTGTTCACAATGTCAAACAAAACCAATGTCAGAATTCATGTGTTCCATATAGTCCACAGTCTCGCTACTGCTTAACAATCAGCCCACTTTAACACAGCCGAGGCGACGCTGTGCAGCTCACTCAATCAATCAGCCTGAAAGGAGAGAATTTGTCCCCGAAGGTCCTGAGGATTAGGATCGACTGGCTCAATTTCCTACAACAATGATGTGTGAAGTCACATAGCTACAACTGAAAGGGACAGAACCCCTTTAGTACTTCTGTACCACATGTTCTTTTGTGTGTAATAAGAAGGGGAAACTGCACAAAGCTTATTAACAGATCACTGGTGAAAAGTAGTGAGTCCTACCTCTTTATAAGTCAAGCGTTTTCAATAAACCGCCATATTATGAGGCATCTCACAATGAGGATGATTCAATTCAAATGTTTCGGCGGCGTCTGTGCTAGCAACCCCTGAATCTATTCATGCCTTCTGACAGCTGAAACAGGCCCATAGAAGGAGTCACTTTCGTCTGGGTTTAATAGAACCATCGTTGCATGGAGGAGCTTATTGAAAGAGCGAACAGAAAGCTCTCATCTGATATACAACCAATTAAAAAGGAAAAACCCAGCAGGGCATGAGAAGGCATTAGATAAGGATGCTGTGGGCTCTCAGAACGTTCTCTCAGCTTCTGCTGCACTTTCACAACTCGGACATTCTTTCATATTGCGTTTATTTTGTAATCATTTATAATTATAATTTGCAATCATAATCATTATTTAGATTTTACCATTATGTACATCAAGTGGTAGACAAATAGTCCCACAGTACTGAGGATGGTAGGTGCTAACAGTGCATGCTTTTATACTGTAGCTAACTGGAGCTGGAAACTCACATTAATTCTTATAGAATTAATTACTTGATTACGCACTTTTCTCCACTGGAAGTCTTTAGTTCTTTTTTAAAAGTAACACAGCTAACCAGAGGAACACATTTGATGCACCAGTGCACAATTGGTAATTGCTTCAGCAAGTCCTGTTAAAACCCTGATTTCACAAGTTAGCATACCGCAAGGAATTTGACAGAATGTACTAGTTCCTAGGCTACATCAATACGTACATCAATAGAAGCATTACAGCCCTGCAGAAAGCCATAACCCCATCTGCACTGTTTCACCCAGCAAAAGCAAGTCTGAAGGCACTGGAGGCAGTCTCTGTGAAGACACACAGACGTTTAAAATGCACGTGGCTGCCCAGTACATTTCACCAATCAAAGAATGAGGCAACATGCACAGGAGTGCGTTTGCACATGACAGTCCCCCATCTCCTCATTCCTCATAAAGTGTTAACCTGAGGCGTTTGTGTCAGGCACGGCCCTGGCCTCTGGAGCTGGACGCAGGTCAAAATGCCCAGCAATGTGCTCCAGATCCCAAAAGCTTTCGGCCCAGTGTATCTGGGATGTAATACTAGGGAGGGTCAAGGGAGAGCTTCGCAGCGCTGAATAATTCAGCCTCGCTAAACAATCTCAGAGGCCTCGTGCTGAGTTAGTTCCCATAGCTCCTGTCAGGAAACCCTGTGATTACATTTCTCCAGAAATGTCTGGAATCGCCTCCCTGTTAAATTAAGCAGTGAAAAGATTTACTGTGAATAGTTTCACTGAACGCAAGATCTCATCTCAAAACTGAACCTC
>NC_137500.1:39817500-39955000 GCF_041902795.1 Electrophorus electricus
TGTATCAGGCAAAATATCAGCACAATGAAAACAGCTGGAAAAAGGGAATACGCTTGGAGGCTTGTGGAAATTTTAAGCGATTGCTATGTAAACATTATTTATCCTGCAAAAACAAATAACCTTGAATAACCTTTTCTTCAAAAGGGAGGCAGTGGCAGGGATCCCGGAATTCTCCTCCACTCCGTCACAAGGCAATTAGGGGGAAGCGGCCGCCACTTCCACTGGTCATTACTGGAGTAATCTTGGATGGCCAGGAGCCTGCTGTGTGCGGTGGCATTCATCACCACATTCCCACACAAGGTAAGCACTCAGGAATTTACCGCATTACCCAACCATTCAAATGTTTCCATCCTCCATTAACTTAAAAAAAAAAAAACAAAAAAAAAAACAACCCAGATGGGGTTCTTTATGGTGCTCGCAGAAGTCTTTGTAGTACAAAGACAGAATGTGAAACTTGTGTGTATTACACACTGTGAGGAGAGCATGGATTCTATTTCAAGTTTAAACCGACGTTCGGCTAGTTGTGTGCTGAATCGGTTTAGGAAGGGCAGTCCGCACGTGTGCGGCTCCGCCCCGTCGGTCCACTATGCTACATTTTGGGCTGGGATTGATTTTTGTCTTTTTTGTGCTAATCCGTGACCAGAGGCTGCAGCAAAAGATGTGTTTTCTAATTCCAGCAGGGAAACCCACCTTCAAAATAAGTGCCATCTCACTCCTTTATTGTCTCATGCACTGAAATTCCTTTCTGAATTGCTGTTATCTAGGAAGTGTGAATAGACCCTGTTAAGGAATTCACTTTCAAATATCAATAACATGATGGCAGTCGGAAACAAGAAGGGAGGTTTGCTGGGCTCAGATTTGAATTGAAAGAGTTCTTTTTAAAGACAAACAACCACTAAGATCTCCAGAAATTCACCAGTTTTAGAAGTCACTGACAGATATGTAGAGTTGTCTCAGCTCGAGACATCGTGACGTCACAGTAGAAACAAGGGACTGGCTGCATGCACCATTAGCAGGTGGAGAACGTTTTACTCGGTGCTAACTCTTCTACTTGGTGCTAACAATTTGTTACATATCAGTGGTTGCTGTCTTGCAATCAGAAAATGACTGACATTGAAACTTGGTAAAACCAATTCCTCTTAAATCTGAACTGTCACCTTGAAATCAAGGCTAAACACACATCGCTCCTTAGCTAGCTTTTTCTAGCCCTGTTCAGCATTGTCCTCTTGCCAACATGAGCTTAACGTAGTAGGTCAACTTAAATTACCCTTACAACATGTTATATCTTAAATTACACAGCTCCTTTTAGTCGATTATATATTTTTGCATAACAGGGCTGGGAGTGATGTTGACATGTGAAAACCTCACTATCATAGCTGGGCCTCAAATGCCTGCAATAGATCAACATGCTCGACCATGGCACTTATCATTTTTATGTTAATGCTGTGTGAAGAATGGTCAAACAATACCTGGTCAGCAGTTGTCCCTGGTCAGAAACTGAACAGTAATGAAAAGGGCAGATAATTGTTTGTGCCAATGGCCAATGAGTGCAGGTACAGAGAAGGTGATTCTGTTAAAGTGGTGGGAGGGTGAACTGCAGCTCTAAAAATGATAACCTCCTGAATATATCCTGAGCAAAAGAAAATGAGAATTTGACTTATAAAGTCATTAGTCTTACTATATAACACTCCGTAATGACACTCTATAATTTTCTTAGGCATTAGTACAATAAATCTGTCATAAATGATTCTAAATTCATAAATGCAGAACAAAGAAATTCCAGCGGCTGACGTGCACTGATTCTATATACCGAAGCACTGTTTAAGGGAAAGGCGTAGAGCCTCTGGAATTCCCATGGGTGTCTCCATCCAATAAAGAGGATTATAGATTTTACCTTGTGCAGCTAAGTGTCACCAAAGAAATATCCGGCTTCTGCAAAAGTCATTAGAACTGAGATATTATTTCCTTTGGATATCACAGTACTGTTATGCATGCATTACCTTCAGATTGGATGGAAACAGCTTTTTCTTTAATAATATACAGCAGACAGTTACTGGCCTGGTGCCTGGGGTCTGTATGTGCTAAATGTGAAGTGTGTGTGTGTGTGTGTGTGTGTGTGTGTGTGTGTGTGTGTGTGTGTGAGTGTGTGAGTGAGAGAGAGAGAGAGAGAGAGAGAGAGAGAGAGAGAGAGAGAGAGAGAGAAAAAAGACAAAGACAGAGTGTGTTACTCTATAGCTCTCCGAGCAGAGATTTCAGACACTTCCTCAGAGCGGCTCTGAGGGGAGAGATGGGAATGAGATAATGTTACACTTACTTTTGAGACCCTTGGGTGGAGGAGGGGTGCTAAAAGATTAATGGGGAAACACCACAATGACAGTAGAAATCTACACTTGGACATCTTCTGTGTCTACAGGCAAATCCTACACTCAGTTCAGAGGAATCACAACAGAATTACAGCATAAAATCAATCCCCTTCTACAAGGCCACTAATGTTAAACTAAAGCAGCAGATGAACAACTATCAGTGTGACCCAGCAGTACCAAAACCAATGGTTCACAACACACACCTAAAAAACACAACACACATTTACACCGTAAAAGACACTGACAGGACATTTGTGTTACATACATATGCCTCATCCCAAAATAATCATTCTGTGGAAATCTGGAGAACAGTTTGGCTACAAATGAGGTTTCGTTCATTGGTAAGACTAAGTAATCTTTCTCCAAATGTCAGTGAAATGACAGAGGCAGTTAGGATGGCACCTGGAGTTTTCATGCTGCGCTCATCCCGACTTCCACTGCAGAGAGGAAGACCAGACTGTGCCGAGTTCCCTCACACTCGGGGGAAAACTGAGCGAGGGTGTCAACAGAAATGGTGTGAAGTGGATGGAGTGGGGAGGCACTATCCCCAATCGCTAAACTTCCTTCTCAGCACTCTTCTTCAATTACAAAGGATGCCTGCCTAGACATTCCTGCACCTCTGCACCCCATCCAAAAAAAACCAACATGTCCCAGCAGTCTAAATCCCACCCCAGCTAAGATTAAAGGAATCTAAGAAAGTGCTTGTGCATTGTTGCTAAGCAACCTATTAATACCCAGCTGAAAAGGTGTCAGATGTGTGGCAGGTACATGTGTATATCAGCCTCCGCGTACTGATCCATTCCCCTTATTGGGGTATTTTGACTGGGTTCCTCTCTTACTGAGATACATTTGCATTATTGAATTAACATATTTATAGCTAATGAATGGTGACATGACACGCTTCTAAAAAGAAAGATTATACGGATGTAAATGGCTCCTAATTTGTTATTCGAGACGACACACAAAAGTAACATACAAATAAAACAAATCATGCGTTATGCTCCCCACCAGAGACCTGACCTAACATTATATTTGGAGCTACTAGCACTATAGTACTGCACTTTATTATAAAGTGGATGGCAGATAGTATCTTACTTTCTGGCTGAACTGAAGGGTGCTTCTGATGGCAGATTTATAGCTGAACTACAGCAATTCACACAGGTTATATTTATATTGTCAGGACTGAGTTAATGTCACAAAGTGTTGCAACACTGCTATATTCTTTTAGGGTCCAATGCACAGTTCAATGTTTATACCAAACACCATCACTGGAGGTCTGAACAATGCCCTTTCATCCCCAAACCCCTGTAATATAGAATCATGCCTCAGGCCACGGATGATTCACGTTTTCCTCACTCTTAGTTATTAGTCCAGCCCCTTTGGCCACATCAATTCCCCGAGCAATCTAGGCGAGTAGGGCTGAGATGAGATTCTGCCCCTGAGATGCACTCTGCACACACGTAATCAGCCTTGACATGGTCATGGCTGCACAAATGACAGAAAACAAAACCAAATGTAAGAAACAAGTCTTGGCTAAAGCCAGAGGCAAAGAGGATTTTCCTTATTCTCCATAATCAGTCTGAAATTCCAGATGACCGGAAGACAAGGCACATTACTGGCTACTGTTTTCCAGATAAATGTCATCCTCGGACACCTGAGTACAGCGATTATTATAGCTGTGCTCCAGACAGGAGGGAGGTGTGTGTCCAAGCATGCCCCATAGGGAGCCCCTCACCATTCCTTTTCAGTCTAACAAGGTCAGAGATCTCCATACAGTACTGCAACATGCCAGAGCTGAAGACCTCACCTGTCTGTGTGGATGGATCAGCCCTCGCCGCACACTTAGGCAGATGAGTGTCTTCCATGGACATAGTAAAACCCATTAGCTTTAAAAGGGGTGAGCACAGGTACATTATGCACCATTAAGAAGACCCAAACCTGACCACATTTTGGGCCTGTGTAAACCTTTCACTTACGTGGGACCTTTTTGCTCATTCTGCCGAACATCGACAGATTAGCGGTTGCCTTTTCTTTCTTTTTTTTGCTTCCTTGGAAGAAAGGGACCAAAATAATTTGTCTTCTTCCCAGATGGAAAAAAAAATCTTTTCTGTGCTATAAGGGCCCATTGCTCACTGTCATGCTGCCACTGGGCTTTGGACACAATGGGTTCCAGGTGCACTGAACTGAAAGCAGACCTGCACACCTTGTGCCGTACTGGCAAAGGCCTTTCACTGAGCCCAGCTCAAAGTGACCTCTAATCACAACAAACAGCCCCTCCAGGGGAACAACAAGGCCTGGGCTATGGTAATCCCACCGCACTTACACAACGCTGCTGCCCGGGTTGTGCGTCAACACAAAACTCCATGCTTAACCTTCAACCATGCGAGGACTGAATAGCACAACAAAAAAAGTGTTCTTCTGGATACTTGCAGGGAACAACGGTGCCAGCCGAATTCCTGTTTCTCAGTCATGAGCTTTAGAGCAAAACGCTTCTGAAACTCCTCATTCTCCAGATTTTACATCTGATTTAGGTTTTCTTTGAGAATTCTATTTGCATAGTGTTGTAGCTGCAGATATTAGAAAGGGCCAATATCACACAGGGTTAAAGAGATAGAGAGATAGAGAGAATGCCTGCACTTCCACCACAGCAAAGTCTTCTGTAATCAACAAAGTACCTTATTGTTTACTTTTATTTATCTATATGAATTATCTATGAGTTTTCTTCTGTACCAATGTAAAAGCTCTACTGCATTTGCATTCAAATTGGGAACGAAAAAAGTGTCATATATACTTGAAAACGACAACAAAACACATGATAAACAGCGTAATTTCCACAGCATTGTGAAATGACTTGATGTGAAATGAAACAGATGTGTGGCCCCTGTTAAATCTTCCCACAGCCACACCTCAAATACTGTAATGGGAGAGTCTTCATCCACATGCTAATGCTGATGTGTAGTGGGATGGCTTGTGTCTACAGAAGAAACATTGCCCTGTGAGTGCTGTGTTCATGTGGGGGTTTGTGTGTGTGTCTTATAATCCTTCTCTGGACACAGGCTGGTGATAGAGAGACTGAGGGCCTGCTTCTTATCTGCAACCTTCCTGTTTATCTCTTTAACTCTGCGAGAGAATCAGCCAAAGCACCTTTCAAGACAAATGAAAACATAATGGAGGTCACATAGCATGTTTCTCTGAGTGAAAAGTCCAGTACTAGGGCAGGGACCTTTGTTAACGGACACGGAGTATGAGGAAGAGTGGGAAAGTCATGCATCTGAACAGAGCCAGAGCTGTTCCATAATAAACTTTCATCGAGGGAAAGAGGATTTAAATAGCACTTTTATGTGCCACCCACTGCTAATTAACTCCCATACTTAAAATGTGTAATTACAGTAAAAAAAAAAAAGACTAGATGAGCTAAAAGGAAATACAGCTAATACAAGCATATATACATAAATTCCTTTCTCACCCTTTCAGTGGGCATTCATATCTTCTTCCTTACACTCTGTCCTTCTACAACAGACTTGATTATGTGAGGGTGTGGTGCAGTATTTCTGCTGCTCCTAGCACTGCACTCTCCTGGACTTCATGTTGTCACTGCTGGAATCCACTGGTTCCACTCCTTCACAGCGCTAAGTGTCCCTACAGCCACTGGTACAACCTTGGTGTTAACCTTCTCTACATTCTCCCCAGTTCTTCTTTCTGTCCCTGGTATTCACCAACTTCTCATATTCATTCCGTTGGATATTTCCATCTCTTGGGTCAACCACATGTACTGCCACTGCTGTTTCTACACAGTGTCACCATCATGATGTCTTACTGGTTTGTCACTACTTGTTTATCTGTGTGGATCTGGAGATCCCACAGCCTTGTTGTTCTCTGCAGTTCCTCTCGTTTGGACTTGGGGGTGTCCAGCTCATATGTCTTGCATGCGTTCCTGTATACGATTCCTTCCACTTGGTTGTGTCTCTCAATGTATGCTTTCCTTACATCTTGCAACCTGCTACTAGGTGCTAGATTGTCTCAGACGCTCCTCTGCACAGTCTGTATCTTGGGTCTTCTGTGGTTTGATGCAGTTCTGCTTCTATCGACTATGCTTAGTGCGTGACCTTGTGGTGCTATGATTGTAGATGGATGGACCACAGATATATAGATGATAGATACAGATACATAGATACATAGATGAAGCTGAACAACAAGAATCTAGAATATATGTTTATATGAAGATTCCAAGGAGAACAAATATCAGCTATACCTTCATCATGTACACACACACACACACACACACACACGTGCACACACACACATATATATATATATATATATATAATTTGTACTACATTCCATATTGCATAGATGTTTGTGAGGAGGAGCCATTTAATTGGTATCTTCTCTGACCCAGACCAGCACTCTCTACCCCGCCAGATTTTATCTCCCTTCGTCTTATGCTGAACCAGCCACAGCTGAGAAGCAGCAAATTGCATTTCCTTCTCGCATTTCCATGGATGTCCATATAAATTAAATTAAACTGATTTGATGCCAAGCGTTACTGGAAGGCTCCACAGCTTCCACAAAATGGAGCTTATGGTAGCACTAATGCTGCCGCAATAAGTACCCCCACATCAAAGGGCACTTTCATATCTGAGACACAATAAAAAACTGGGACCTCTGTGGACCGGGAGCAGCTGTGACCAACGCCGTGTGCCACGCCGGCGTCGCCTGTGACAATCGTTGTTGATGAACGGAAGAGCGCATGCCCGGGGATGACGACATGACCCGCTGACACTAATGATGCCAGTTTCCACTAACCAGAGGAGATGGCTGGGACAGCTGGCAGTGTACCTGCCCAAAAGGCATGACAGAGGAAATACCATCATCTTACCAGCGTTACAGCCCGGAATCAACATAACCTTACTTTTTTTCCACATGTGGCGAAAGGCAATGCGTCTCCTTTGTATTGCAGTGTTCACAGCAGACCTACAGAGAAAATGCCCACCAGGCGATGCAGCACTACACATCCACGGCATTGTTGTTTTGCTCCAGCTGATATTTACACGTTTGCTTTAGTTGGCCACGGACACAGGGCCAGTGGAGAATGTTAATGAAAAAGCAGATTGTTAAAAAACAGGGAAGGCAGACGTGTAGCTGCAATGCTGTAAGTGAGCCTAATTGGACACCCTTCAGATCGATGGAAAACACAGCTGGGCTTTTCAAAAAGACAAGGCCAGCGGGAAGACCTCGTAGTCTCCGAGCTGAATTAACATTTTTAAAAGACCAGAGCCAGTTAAATGCAATGAACTATATTAAAATGCCATTGCAATTACCTACAATAATTTAATTTTTTTGGAACAAAGACAGATCAGGAAGTCTTTTTTTTTCCTTTATGGCACAGCTGTATTTATAAAACAGTGAGACAATAAGACTAAGAGAATGTTTCAGAGTCTCCACAAAGCCCCAGATTAAGGGCAGTGCCCACTTAATGTCTCCCAGTCTCACCAACAGCTATTAAGGAGGACAATGGTAAACTACAATGATCACCAGAGCATTGATCAATATCAACTGTGTCTGTTAATATCTGACATAACATAGGATGCAGCGTCAGTGTGCTATGTTCTAATATTAGAGAACTGTTCCTCCAATAGTCTACTATTCTGTAAACACAGAATCATGTTCATTTGGTCTGCCAAAACTAATGGGTAGTTTAGAATGGTATTTATTTTGTAATGTGTATACTTATCCATCAATATGCTTAATCCATTCAGATAAAGTCTAAAATCTACACAACGTAAAGAAATACGGTTTAAGTCATCAAGTGAAGTTAAGCGGCGTTTCCTCGGTATGCGGCCCTTATCCCACACTCCGACAAGCAGAGCTCTCTCCATGGTGCTGAAGACTTCCCCAGGTGATGCGTTATCAAGGGCATCCACCAAGGAGACGTTTCTCCGATGAAACACAGAACTGCAACGATTCCTGTTCAGAATACGTTTACACTTCGGCCGGCTAATTAAAAACACTGCTTTTAAATACGGTGACGTAACTTAACAGGAAAACGTCAAGGTATATCATGTTTAACAATTTCAGGTGAATTCAGATCAGTTTTACTTATATAGCTGCAATTCCTCAGGCAAGTGTAAAAAAAGTATAGCTTCTCCCAAAACATGTGTTGAATAGGTGTCTCAGAAAAACGTTTACTGAACATGTTTGTGTCGGTTTAGAATTACAGGGGTGTGTGTGTGTGTGTGTGTGTGTGTGTGTGTGTGTGTGTGTGTGTGTGTGTGTTTGGTTAGTTAACTTGCATGTATGGATTAGCCGAAACAACGTTGGGCTTCAGTTTTCCTATGATATATTTTCCACAACAAACACTCCATCTTTGGCATTTCCGCAATTAACCCCGAAACATTCAACATGTTAGAATTAATGTTAATTGAAACCTCAACAAGTAACCACAGTGTCGGAACCCATATAGGCAAGGTAAGTCGTTCAAATAACGAAACCCTGCTCCTTCCCAACTTTGACTGCCTAGTTAATGAAGAGATACGGTACATTCCAGAGCTGCACCGAGTAAATTAGAGCATGCTCGAGTCTACCAGCCGCGATCACCGCTGCGTTAAGCAAACACATGGACCGGAGAAGGACAACAGCGCATTTACACGATAGATGACCGTCTCCTACCGTGCTAAGACACGTCTTCCGAATGTCGACGTTATCCACGTCTGCAAGCCTTTAAAACGAATCCAGACGGACCATCCGGTAGTCCTCGCTCGTGCCTCTAACGCGTCTCACGCCAGAGATGTTCTATTACCCACAGTAGGCTGGGGCGCGCGACACGGATCAGCGTGCACGACTCCCTCCACAGCGGACTGCCTGGAATGAGCAAGGACGGTTCAGGTGGAAAATATATTTACAAACCGCTCCCTAATTTTCAGTAAATGTTTAATGTATTATGCATTTATTATGTTAATTTAAAATACACATTTAATTTAGTGACATATATTTTATATTTTTTGTAGTGGAATTCGATGTTAATAGAGGCCACAGCAACATAAAATTCCATCTCTGGGGGAGAAAACCCATGTTCCTGTTGCAATTATTTGCCGTCTAGTAATTGCTTAATTACTAGTAACAGCCGATTCAGATTTACTGTATGATTATTGTGTCTTATTTATTAATGTAGCCTGCTTATTAATGTAGACTGAAAATATCTTGTATTCAAGGCATCACTTAGGCCTGGTTATAAAAGTTAATATATAGAAGCTAACAATTCATTGTTTACCATAAAATATATATATTATTTATCATCACATGTAGCTATATTTGTTTTAATCATAACATCCCTGGAGCCTAGGTATTCAATGAATACAGAGCATGTCATTCATAAAAGACTTTCAAAATATATGATGTAAAACAGTATTATAAATACACAAGGCTGTTTTCTAAAGGCAAACTGACAGGGAGCAGTGAACAAATCTCCACTGGAAGCGTTTAGCTGTTTACAGTTCAGACAATTGAAACAAATTATGGTCGATTTGTGCCCCCTGTCGGTCAAACTTAAGAGAAGCGGGGAGCGGGGGAGGAGGAGAGGGGGAGGGGGAGGAGAGGGGGGAGGGGGGGAGGGGGAGGAGAGGGGGAGGGGGGGAGGGGGGAGGGGGAGGGGGGTGTCTCATCTGTCAGCGTGGGACCGGTGCATAGGCGCCTGTTCGCTGCTGGCCGTGATGCTGCTCACTCACCCGGATGTGGCTCTGCTGTATTCTACAGAAAACTCGACTTCAGGTGCTTCGGATACATTTATTCCAGCAATATGTTACACTGCATAACAAAGCAGTTGAATCCTAAATGTACAGCAGACTTTGAATAATACTGAGTAAAACAGCAGTTTAATTTACTGATGTTGAGACTGTACTTAACGGAATTTGATTTGTGGGCTGACAACGAATTTCCCACCAAGGAAAGAGGTCACAGTTCAGTGTTTGCCCGTAGTTCCTGTTATTCAGACCGTATTAAATACGATGGCGGCCTTACATATTATGGAAACGGGGTCTTTTTACTGGTGATTCTGTAGTTACATAATACATGTCAGCGGTGGAACAGACCAGAAGTGAAGAGACATCTTACAGTTTCACAGGTTTCATCATTGAACTCTGGTGCATTAGAAAAGGCCTCGATAGCTTATGGGCATCAGCGACACGTGGGAACAACACATACAACAGGGAAATAAAAAGTTATTGTTTCGCAAAACTTCCTTAAATTAAATGTTAAATTCCTCGAAAATTTCCTTGTCCGGTCAGGACTTTCCAAGTAGGGCGGTCTCTGACGTCACATTCCAGGAAGTGTTTCTTTGTCGAGGGAAGTTTCACATTTGCGCGTGTTTAAGGTATGAAAACACCTGCTTGGACAAACCATACATGACGGAGGACGGATCCGCGCAGATCTGCCGGGGATTCAACAGCTGTTTCGTGTAGCTTAGAAGTGCCCAGCATGTACGTGCGTGAGAAGGTGTAATGGCTAAGGTCATTCTGGTGGACCTCGTGCACCCCAACTGCTCGCAGTACAGCCTGTGTCTAGACGCGCGCATTAGCCGGTTATGCACGTTCGTCGGAACGGGCGCAGGCGAGCCGGTGTACGTCCTGCTTGGGCAGCGCGCCGCCTCCGCCGCGGAGAGCCCGAGCGCCACTGAGGCGCCTCTTCTGGAGAACCTGCGCCGTCTAAACAGGCACGTACATGTTCTCACCGGCAGCAGTGAAGCCGCGGCCGTTTACTCGTTCAAACGAGCTGTGGACCAGCTGGACGCGACAGTTATCGACGTGGTGAGTTCAGGCCCGAGGCAGGCGGGGCTGCGCGTGTACCAGGAGCGCCTGTTCACAGCGCGCTACAACTTCCAGTACAGCCGCGGCTTCGAGAGCGCGCCGTGCCCGAGCGGAGAGCCTCCTCTCACCTGCACGCAGCTCGCTGCTATCGGGGAGCAAATTGACACCTTTCTCCAACACCTCCCAGCTGTCAAAGGAGACATCACCATTCTGAAATCTTCCATGATCTCGGGTACATTTATTCTATTACCAGTCAAAAAATATCTTTATCCATTCTAAATTACTTGTCAATGTGCATTTTATCGATGTCTATGGTAATCTATGTATCAATAATTTTATATCTATAAGAAAGGATTTTTTTTTTTTGCAAATGGAGCTACTTCAATTAAATATTTAAAATATGTACTAAATTGATTTGCCACACTATACATTTTATTTAATTTAAGACTAATTTAGCTAATTTAGACTAATGTTTAAATGGTGAACAATGCGACATATTGAAATATGGTGTGATGTGACCTTTTATACTGACTAATTGTTTGTGTTCCCTCTTTTTCCCAGACTGCTTTTCTCACGGTTTCACCACGAGAAAGGGGGGAATCTCCTACATCAACACCTTAACTTCCTTAAACCTGTTCAGCAGCTGCCGGCGCCGGGACTCCCCAGCTGAGGTGTCGGAAAACCTCCGACGCCTCGGCCTGCGGGCTGGCTTCCTGCCACACCAGCTCCACCTGCCCAAGGTAGTCTACCTGTCTTCTACTTCACACACACTGCTGCACTTTCAATAACAAATCCATGGACCATAATGAAATACGTGAGACACTCACCACCCATTTTAAAATGAAATATGTGTTTATTTGAAACACCATGAAGGTGTACCAATCTAGCCACTCACAGTTTGTGTTAGCCATCCACCAGCCCTTCATTAGTGGTGCGGTGGTCTCTGATATACAAGCACAACACCCAATATCATGCCACTGTTGTGTTGATCTGCTAACCCATATAATGTCCAGTCAGCAGTAATGCTGTGGTCAGAAACTAACAAGTGGTGTAGTGGGCAGCGATGAATTGTGCGTATGAACAGATTCCCACTAGTTTGTAATTGTACCCTCACTGAGTGCACATAACAGACTGGAGTACCTGGGGACACATAAGTATACTGGCCCATGACCTCAAAAGCTATACCCACCCAGAATGTGTAGAATGGGTGTGTTAGGTAGTCATGCCTTATAATGGCCTCTCTTATCCATACCTGTATTGACTCTTCTTACATTGAAAAGTCATATTTCAAAATGTGTCCATTTGAAGCTTTAGTCTGTGGTCCAGATCTGGACTCTGTGGGCTTCATGTTTTGTAGGTTTAGAGCTGTTTGCCATGACCGGGTGGTTCTTACTTACCTTGATTGCCCCGCCCACATTTGTAACTTGTACTTTGTCATGTGTACCTTGTTTTTTTGTTTTTTTGTTTGTTTGTTTATTTGTAGACAAGATTATTTTATTGGTATAAAATAGAAGCTCCTGTTTCTGCCCGTCAGGTAAACCATGCCAGTGATGTGTGGGTAATGAGCAAGGCTGCGCCGGACAGTTACGACGGGATTGTGACCAATCAGACAGGTGTTGTCATAGCAGCACCAGGAGCGGACTGCATGCCGCTTCTGTTCACTGACCCCGTGAGGAAGGTCATTGGTGTAGCACATGCAGGTGATTTATCTGCCCTCTGCTCCACATCCTCTCCTGACAGATTTGTGTGTCCACGTGATTGATTGAGTACCTCTGTGGGATATTAGTGTAATTCTTTCCATTCTCATCACAGGTTGCACAGTTCAGTCCGAGTGCAGTGAAATTTCACTTCTAAGCTAAAGTGTCCAACCAATCAAGTCTTCCCACATGTACTTAAAAAGAACCCTAAAAGCTCGGCCCTCGTTAGTAATGTTTATTTCTAACAAGGGAGTATTAGCACAGCATGGCCTTCACAAAATCTAAGACCTTCTTCTTTCTGGACGTGTCTGTTCTCACACTGAGTGGGTTTAACTGTGTGCTGGGAGACGTGTGAGCCCGAGAGGCAAAGCGCCGATGTGAAGATGAGAAGAGAAAAGCAGGCACATCTTACTGAGCAGGGTTAGCACATAGATTAGCATCTGATTTAATGACATGTTGTGACTAAAATAATAATCAGAATAATAATATTAATAAGAAATATCATTTTAATAGGTTGGGGTTTTTTTGTTTGTTTTTTTACTGATATTAGCATTATCACACTTGGCTACCTTTGACATGAGAGGCTTAGGGCTATTAACATATTATTTTTCATTAATACAATAACATATTTTAAATGTTTTTCATAATGCAGCATTAGCATAATTCTCCAGATTGCCAGTCTAAAAAAACATCAAGAAAGGGGAAGATAGAAACACATAACCATATCAAAAACGATAAGAACCATGTAGTAGGTCAGTGGTTAAGGTAGTTGACTTGTAATTAGAAGGTTGCTGGTTCAAGCCCCACCACTGCCAATTTGCCTTTGTTGGGCCCCTGAGTAAGACCTTTAACCCTCAATTGCTCAAGTTGTACTCAGTCATAACTGTAAGTTGCTTTGTATAAAAGTGTCAGATAAATGCCATAAATATAAATAACCCCATTAAAAATGATAACCACATAACTGCATCAAAAACAGTAAGAAAGCATTTTTTTGTAGGATTTTCATAAAGAAACATTTAATTTCATGCTTGGCCATTCAATATCTGAAAGAAACAAAAATTAGGCTATATGACTGTGTAAAGCAGTCGAGCTGTGGGAGGAAAGAGTGCTTTGAAGGCTGTTTCTGTTTCATTTGCTGCCGTTGGAAGCATTCCAAATGTCCTCGGTAAGCATTTAAAGTGTCCAAGATGTAAGGTTTTTCAAGATATTTTGCATCGGTCAACTCAATTTAAATCATATATAAATATCGGTTCAGCAAAAATGATTTTGTTTCATGTTTTTGTTCAGATCTTGCAGGACTAAATGTATATTATTAGATTTATTTGTTGTTATTTTTCTATGATTTATACTTGATGCATATAACAGCTACCATCCTCACCACAATACTAGTAAAAGCTCAAACTCACATAATGCTTCTTTGGCCAAATGCTGTCATGCCTCTTCTTTTCAGGCTGGAAGGGTACTCTCCTGGGGATTGCCATGGCAACAGTAAAGGCCATGGTGCTGCATTTTGGCAGTGAGCTCACTAATGTGGTGGCTGTGATTGGTCCTTCTGTCGGGCCCTGCTGTTTCACTCTGGATCAAGACTCAGCAAGGCAGTTCCTGGCCATCCATCCCGCCTGTGTGAGAGACGTGGAGTCACCCAGGCCTCGCGTTGACATCAGACTCACCACCAGGTAACGAAACAAAACAATACGGACTGAATTTTGAAGCTCTGGATGATCCTAGCCATCCTCAGGAATGTCTTAATGGCACTGATTTTAGTAATAAAACAAGAAAAAAAAAACTGTCAAGAAACATTGAAAAAGCAATGCATGAGCTACATGTGCTTGTATTTCAGTGTCACCTTAATGTTACTGGCAAAAAATTATGCCATTATAGGGAGAACTTCGTGTCCTGCCCCTGTTTGAAATGTCTCCTCCTGAATGTTTTAGAGTTCTGCTGGAGAGAGGGGGAGTTCTCCCACAGCACATCCATGACGACAGTGTGACCAACAGGCCCAGCGTGACCCTTTGCACAGCCTGCCACCCCGACACCTTCTACTCCCATGTTAGGGACGGCCTCGACTTTGGCACTCAGATAGGCTTCCTGCAAATCAGAGAATCCAGTGAATGCAGTTACTGAAAAAGGTGGTGCTTAAATGAAAATTTTGACTGCAAGTACTCTTAGCCAATGATATTTTAAAAATGTAATCATTCAGATTGTGGAATTTCTGACCTTTTGACTTATACAGGTGACAAGAGTCCTAGGCTGCCTGGAAATTAAAGTTGTTAAATGTATTAAATCTACAAAATACCACTCAGGATATGCACAACTTACCACGACTTCAGCTTTAAGGTTCTGAACATGCTTCACATCCTAATCATGCATGATATGGGTGGTAGATATTACTGTTGTTTTAGTGACTACCTGCTTTCCAGTCGCAACAGTTCCTTACTGGGACTTCAAAATATCCTGCATCGAGCCCACTCGCCTCAAACCTCACTAGTCCACTGTGGAGATTGAGAGCCCTAATTTTGCTAGTTTATTAATCTCCTCAGGAATGACTGGATTGTCTTCATAAACATCCCCACCTTTCAAAGCTTGCTTTCCTGATCCTGTGTAAAGAAGTTCAACACAAGGGGGCAGTCAGGAGACATGAGAGATTCTGTTTGCATTTCAAATCATTTGCATTTTCAATAAATCTAGAGCGTGCTGGAGGGAAGAGTGCCTGAACCTGCTTTAATGAATTTAATATCTATAGAGTTCCTGTAGTAATTCTAAGAAAATGATCCTATACATTGCTTGTTTCAGATTTCCTTATGTCGTTAATAAAAGAGGCTCTCTGGTGAAATGCAGATAATGGGTTAATGTCCCTGTAGGCAGCATGTCCCACATGTCCTCTGCACAATATTTCATTCTATTCTCTCTTAAGAGGGATCTCCATCAATGAACAACTCAAACGGGATCAGACACTGTGCTTGTGTGCAGATTTAGCTGTCGGCAGGCAGCCGCCATCAGCCAGAGAAGCAAAGCATTGATGTGACAAATATTCACATCAGTGTCAAATAATGACATTATTCTGAGGAAATATGTTGAGAATATGAAGTGTTTTTGTGGTTCTGTACTGTGATGACTATGAAAGCAGTAACTGTCAGCGAAGCGCTAATAAAATGAACTCAGGATGTTTGAGTGGTTGTGTTTGCACTTCTGCTCTGGAGTGCAGGGTGTGGATGGTGTAGCGGCGATGAGAACTTTGCTAAACACACCTCTTAGACAACCTCTCGGACCCCCTGCATCAGTGACATGGAGTCTCTTATTCTGCTAATATCAGGTTTGCAAACAAGTGAAAATAAAAGTAGATTCAAAGCACTGGATGACACTGGCTGTATACTAGAGAACTACAATGTTGATTTCCTGTGAAATGCCATTTGTTTTTTTATGTGTCCATAAAAGCCAAGCAATTTCCTAAAGCTAGTTGTGATCAATAACCTTTGTTAGCATGAGCCAAAGCTAATTGATTGGATATAGTAAATATCCTTAGAGCAATATCGGTAATCTTTCAATGAACCTTCCTCCTGTTTTGTTTTTTTATTCTGATTCTAAGGCACAACTGTTTTCTGTCTTAGCAAGCGTGCTTTCAGTGCAGTAGGTCTCTGTGCAGTCCTGACACTAGGGGGCACTCTCCTCTTTGCAATAGGAGCGAGGCACTTTGGTTTTGTGGCAGATTCAAACAATATGTTGACTCCCATCCAAATGCAGTTTAGCTGCATCACAAACAGGCCTTTGTCTTTATCAGCTATTGAGACGCAACACATAAACGTCTTTCCTATGTCCAGTCGGATCCTTCCGATTTGACCACAGCACATCCTCCTTTGAAGAAGGTGACGGAGATGACTATGAGCATTAAAAGTGCTTTGACGTTGCTGTCAAGGTCCATGCCAGATGTTGGATTAAAGGCAGCATGTGTGGCTACTGGCTACAATTGCCCAGGATCCTTGTCAGTAAGCACAACACAGCAGAGTATTGTGTTAAATATTTGTCCTAGTCACAATAGCATTGTTCCTGGTAAACCACAGGACATTGCATACTGCTAAGAAAATATATCACAGGTGTTCTTTGTTGCAAGACAGCCCTGGGGTTGCCCTGCAGACAACACCTGCTGTATTTACACTGGACAGCATGTGTCATTCTCCCTTGGCACAGGTAGACTGCGGCAACTACAGAGCCGTAATCCTGACTGGGCACGCTGCACACAATACACAGTGTGCATAAAAAAAGAAATGAGTTTAAAGCAAAGTGAGTTGGACTCTTCGCGTGACTATCTTTAGAGTATTGCGTGCAAACTGGGTGTTGATGCTTCCAAGGTTAAGGTGACCTCCTCGTGGACCAATCACGGCCCACGTGTGTAATTAACATTTTCAGTTGTCACTGTGGTAACCTGGAAAAAGGGGCCAGTCGAACCAAACACAGCAGTGCACGTCTGTGGAAGTGGCACTACAGTTATTTCCGTGCATGACTGACACGAGCTTTAGCTTTTGAGTAGCATTGCAATACAATTGGCTTTCATAGAGGACAGTGAGATGTCATATTTTCAAAGGGATAACACATGACAGCATGTGATTTGCCTGAACTGTACAGTGGAGACTTGCTTTGTATTGTGTATTGTAAAGTGTGAACAGATTCAGACGGAGCAAGTGGTCCGTGCATGTTTACACTCTGTTTCATGTCCCTAACAGGATTAGGTGCAGGTACCTGCATTCATGTGTGCTGGGGAAGAATGGGACATTTAGATCACGCTACCATGAAATATATGCTCCTGTCCTTCACCCCAAGACTTAAACAGGTGGGTCATACCAATCTAGTGCAAAAAAGATGAGAAAATGTGGATGTAGAATCTTTGAAAGGCAATGTAGGAATATGAATTTAAATGAAATCTAAATATTTTGGTCAGTATGCAACAAAGCAATGACGCTGTTGCTTGTGGTT
Source organism: Electrophorus electricus (assembly GCF_041902795.1). Classification (NCBI taxonomy): domain Eukaryota; kingdom Metazoa; phylum Chordata; class Actinopteri; order Gymnotiformes; family Gymnotidae; genus Electrophorus; species Electrophorus electricus. The sequence continues at coordinate 39,835,330 of NC_137500.1, forward strand.
GTTATCCAAGGTCCAAGTAGAGTTCAACATTCAAGCAGACCTATTTTTCTGGCTAACTGTTTTTTCAGTTAACATTTGAAGGCTGTGGTGTACGGATCACGTCTCTTGTTGGGCTGATTGAAGAGAGATGTGGAGTTGAGGCAGCAGTCAGTGCAGAGCCCTGCGTGCAGTCCAGCTACAAAAGGCAACAGGCACTGTCGCCCAGACTGCAACCACCCCATGCAATGAGCCACACACAGGCACACACAGAGCTGAGATTAATCCGTGTCCTCCTGGATTCTGAATAAATCCACCTTGTGATGTTGACTGACACAGTGGGTTGGTGTTTGACTAGCATTTCTCATGGCATCACACGAACTTTGATGTCTTCACTGGCACACCTTTTTGCTCAAGGCTGACAAAGGCACTGTCATGACAACAAAAACAAAGTGAAAGTGCACACAGAGTTTATGAACAGGTAAGCACAGATGTTACATAAGCTGTAGGCCAGCCCTAAATACAGCTGTGGGAGTTTGGTTCCCCAGCCATGATGGACGATGCGTTCAGGACCACAGCCACCAACAGGCTCACTGATTCATCACCCTTCTCGGTATTAACAGCTTCCATTTTTCCATTGCATGCTAGAACAGTTTCCCTCAGTGACCAATAACAATCCCACACTTTTGAAACTGGTTAAACAGATCAGAGTAATTTAATAATGGGAACTCATATAAGTGCTTTCAGTATCTCACAAGGCAAGTTGACTTTATCTTTTTTAGGATTAGAGGGTAGCAGTGTCTAGAGGGTTGGATTGTTACATAACTGTATACATACTTTGTAGCCAGATTTTTCCAGTGTCTCAGGCCAAATTATGTGGTTCATCAGCAGGTCAAACCACAGAGAGCTTCCGAAATGCAGAAGTGCTTACTATTGTTTAAGAAAGAAAAACTGCGGGGGAGTTTTAAAGCAGAAATCCCACACCACCAGCATTTGAGTCTGCTCGCCCCTGACACGCAACAGTTATTTACATTAGTGCTGTGCAGAGCAGAGCCTTTGCACGGTAGTCAGGATATTAGGTTGCAGAACTAATCAGAGCTAAGCATCAGATGTTCCTGTAAGGAACAAAAAGCGTTCTGAGCTTGACATGGTGATGGTGATAATTTTGTGCCAGTCACCGTGATAAGCCTTAAATTTATGTGCTGAGGTGGATGAAGAGCTCTCTCTCTCTCTCTCTCTCTCTCTCTATATATATATATATATATATATATATATATATATATGTGTGTGTGTGTGTGTGTGTGTGTGTATGTGTGTGTGTGTGTGTGTATCATTATTCAACCAGTGCCCTGCACCTACATTCTCTGCTCGGTTTCTGTTATGTAAGTGGTTTTGAGAGATTCCTCTCTCCACTGTCTCCAGGCACATCTCCCCTATATATAAGGTGTACAAATCCACTAGGCTACATCAGTCTCCCACAGAGAACAGTCTTGTTGCCATAAATATACTTTCTGTTCATGCTTGCTTTAAGGAAAACAAGACAGCCCTAAAATGTCACAGAGCCCTCATAAACAAACGCGCAAATGCGCCATTACAACAAGGCCTTTCCCTGGATGGAAGGCTACAGCACATAAAAAACAAAACAATGTATATATCTAGAAAGATTTAAACATGTGTCACATAAAGTGACGGTAAGAAGTGTAGACTCTTTCTGTCAGTGCTGGGAACAAGATTTCAGCTGTTATACAGTTTTCTTTTTCTTAAGATTCTTAGTCATTTTAAATATTTTTGTAATCAGTTGCTCTGTTTTGATTCTTAGACCTTTTGAACAGAGTTCAAATAAATAGTTTATTAAACTACAATTTTCTTAAGAACTGTGTTCATTTTACTTGACTAATTACCAAATTATCTTTAATTTCATATTTTGTCTGAAGCTAGTTCAGGGCAGCTCTATATTTCAGACTACTGCTTTTAGTCACTGTTACTAAAATTACATTCTAATTTTGGTTCCTTTCTGAGAGACCAGAACACCAACGCAGCTGTACACAAGAAAATAATTCAAGGATCAACACTTTAGTGAAGAACTAACCAACTGCCCTGAGCAAATATGCACTAAAATGCCTTCTTTAACTTCCCCTGCTATTTGCCTTCTCCTAGCAGGGCCTGCTGAACAAAGTCACATCTGCAGACTTTACTACACTGTCCACAGAGGAACTGGTTTCTAACCAGACTGAGCAACCTGTGATGTCGTGGCATAGGGGCTGCAGAAACATCAAAACACTCTATGGACCCTCTAGCCAGTCTATTGCCTAACACAGGACACCAATAGAGTTCAAACGTTCTCCTTCATGTAAATTGGCATTACATTTACAGCATTTAGCTGACACTTTTATCCAAAGCAAATTACAATTATGACTGAGTACAACTTGAGTAATTGAGGGTTAAGGGACTTGGTCAGGGGCCCAACAGTGGCAACCTGGCAGTGCTGGGACTTGAACTGGCAACCGATTACTAATCAAGTACCTTAACCACTGAGCTACCACTGCCCACTAAATGATAGTAACATGTTTAGATGACATGATGCAATAGTATTTCTGATATTATACATCTTTGACAGCTAAGAAATATTAGTCTTAAGAATCTAATGGCATTCTGGCAAAGAGATGTCAGCTTAGAGCTTAGAGCTCTATTTTTGGAAAAATATCTTTAAGATTAGCCCAAAGATGACACCCCATGCCTGCACCCCTGTGAAAGCTTCTCTGAGTACTCTAAGCAACAGTGCCTCAAAACTGAGCTAAAGAAGAAATGATAACTAAAAATGAACATGGCCATGGTACTCTTCTCTCTCCTCATCCACTCAGCACCAGTAAGAGGCCACACGGCTCCTGTGGACAGAGAGGCTGGCGAGTCTGAGCTCGGGCAAGGCTTCAGGTGTCAGCTGCAGCGCGGAGACGCGGATGCTGAGGCAGACGAGGCCTGTGACACCAGTATTATTGGAGCAGCTCCCACACTAGTAGGTTAGTAACATAAACCTCAGTGCTTATATAATATGAATTACAGTTATACTAATGAAATGATCAAAGGATCACTGAAAATTTGTGACCTTTTCTTAGAGTATGTCTTCTTAAACATAAATAAAAATTAAGTAATTTTAAAAATTCAGTCCTTTGCCCACCATAGTAGAAAGAACAAAACGCATGAACACCTCATCCTACTGTAAGTCCACAAGAAAAGCGCCGTGGTGGTTGTGCCCCTGACACCTGGACTGTGGAGTCATAGCAGGTCAAGTCAAGGTCAACTTAATTAGGAAATGCAGTTGCTCAATGTTGCAGTATTACAACATTAATAAATAAATAGTAGCACACACGTCCCTCCTCTGCCCTTCCCCACCCACAACATATGCACAACCACATCAGGAAAGCAGAGGTCAGCCTTTTTTGTATGCGTTATTGGAGACAAACCAATGCCTTCAAAAAGGAGGTAGATATGTAGACGTCCTTGCATGAGATGAAGGGTTGGGCCTCATGAGGATTATGGAATTCTGATTATGCACATGTGTTCTGGGTAATTATGTATGTGTATAATATACACTTCTCTGCACTGTGCCTCTCATTATGAAAACCTCACAAAACATTTCGTTTGGGTAATGGTGAGTAGCTGCTTTTTACCTGATTAAAAGTCATTTTCATTTGGGTCCCATTTGGTCCAGAGTAAAAGCTGCAGGGTCTTTGATCCACTGGCTGGGTCCGTGTGGAGAGTGCTGAGTGTCTTCTGTGTCCGCGCCAGCCCAGGCAGGTCAGCAGGTTCTCTCTGCCTACTCTACACAGCCCCATGGGCTCATGGGAAGGAAACACAATTAATCAATCCTCGCTTCTCTCCCATGCACTTGCCTTGTCATGGGTGTGCTGTGGTGATGGATATGTTAAGGGCACTAATGTAATTGAGCTTTCACAGGAGAAAGAAACTGTCTCCAAAGTCTATGACAATTTTTATTGAGCTGTAATTATTTTAATGACATTGCTAATGGACCACAAGCATATTTCTAGTTAGAGAGGCCTGAGATTAAGTGCTTTAAGCTGCAGGAGGGAAGGCTCCAGTAGTCATCATAAAACTGAAACCCTGACGAGTGGGTAGGTCGCAGCTTGGTGACTCCCACCGCCACGCTCAGTCTCTTAGCTAGTGATTCCCACCGACATCGCAAACTCCTTCTGCAAAGCCAGTCAGAGGCAGCAAATATGGCATGGAAGTCAGAATGACCACTCAGGTGTTCCTTAGGCTTCCAGGCAGTGTGAATTATAATCATGCAGGTTTAATGACCAGCTTGTGCTGTCAGTGCTTGAGCGCTGGACTCCAGTGCCTATGGGAGTAGATTCTTCCATAAAGCCAGCCAACTGCTATGGACAGACCAATGCAGGTGGAGTTGATTTCAGACGAAGACATTTCACTCCCATTCTGTTGCTTTAATCAAGCCTGCATCTTCTTTTTTCTTTAGAGATGTTTTCTTGTCAGTACATTAAAAAAATTATAAACATTTTAAGACTTTTTAAAGCAAAGTATAAGCGTGTAGAAATCATATACAATCATAAGCTTATGATGGCCATTTTAAAATGCTGTTTTACACAATTATGTTCCCTTTCATATTTCATTTATAGGAAACTTGTTGGATATTTATGAGCATTACCCATGTGGAGGAATGCATGCTGAATCAGGACACACCCTACCAGATAATTCACAGAGGACTGACCTAAACTGGACTGGACCCTTGGGTCTCAACAGGAAGTAGGCAGGGCAGGAGCAGCCAGCTGTTTTGGAAGCTGCCTTTTCCTGTGGCCAGAGCTGGAACGCAGGCAGGAAGTGCCAGTGAGGTGCAGGTGATCTCAGCGGTGGGCCTGAATGGGCAGCTTGTAGTGGTGCTCCAGGCCTGCGCCACGATACTGAGCTGAGCAGTGTAAACAAGTGCTGGCCTGTTTTTCTTTCCCTCACACTCAGCAGGTTCAGTGCTGGGGTGTTCACTATGGCAGCACTGACCCATATACCTGCATGTGCTCCTGAGGCCTGATCCGAGTTCTGGTCTCCAGGTTAGTTTCACATCACATTACTGAGCTTCCCCTCTGCAACACTAACATGCGAGATTAACATGGTCACAGATGCTCATGTCAGATATTTTATTCATGCTCAGAATGGAGATAGATAATGTAGACAAGTGTGTGTGTGTGTATACGTGTGTGCATGTGTGTGTGGCGTGTGTGTGTGTGTGTGTATACGTGTGTGTGTGCATGCGTATGTGTGTGTATACGTGTGTGTGTGTGTATACGTGTGTGTTTGTGTGTGTGTGCTTATGTGTGCATGTGTGTATACGTGTGTGTGTGTGTATGCGTGTGTGTGTGTGTGTATGCGTGTGTGTATGCATGCGTATGTGTGTGTATACGTGTGTGTGTGTATACGTGTGTGTTTGTGTGTGTGTGCTTATGTGTGCATGTGTGTATACGTGCGTATGCGTGTGTGTGTATACATGTGTGTGTGTGTGTGCATGCGTGTGTGTGCATGTGCATGTGTGTGCGTATGTATGCTGTTTAAACAATGTGTTTGGATTGGCTGTTTCAGGACCTGTCTCTCTGATTGATTACCCACAGATCTCACTTCCCTCCACTGTGGAGGATGAGCCAGTCCTTTCATTTCCCTGTGCTGCAACACTGCACATGATCTACATCACACAGCACATTAGTGAGATTTTGCCTAGTACAACCGTTCAATCACATGCTATTGTGCCATTCTACATAGAACGTTTTATTATAAAATATGATGCCTTTATTAGAAAATGCCAGAAATTGGCATTGCACAGGATTTAACTGTTTTAACTGTTTCTTGAACTGATACAGTTTAGCTAATTATTTGAACTGGGACAATAAAACTTGCTGTCATATATACAGTCCAATTGAAACAGAAGATGATCTCTGAGTGCTGACTTGTCATTTGGATGTTCTTTATTCAGTGCTGCTCCAGGATTTAGCACCTGCCGAACCCCTTTTGAAAGGCGCTCACATTATTGTTAGTTTGCTGCAGCTTGTCATGTGAGTTTGGACTTCAGCAAAGTCCTTTTTTGTGTGTAAACACCCAAGTCTTCCCAGCTGGATCTTCTGTCCTTACCTCAGTCCACTGCTCACACACCAACGCTCTCAACGGTGTTGTGACATCAACGGTCCTGTGTCATGAAGTGTCCACGGTGGGTTTGGATCCTGCAAATTCTGAATGAATTTTCCATTAGGTCATAATTTAATTGCCTGTTAGTTCAAATGCTTTTTTGTTTGAATAGGACCGTTAAGAGAGCACTACAAGAGATGTCTCACCATTAGAAATGTGTGTATGACTGTGCTTGTGGTTCAGGGGCTACTCGTGGAGCTCCACGCTCTGTTACAACTGTTTCAGTGGTAATGAATTTCTTAACGATTCTCAGAGTTAATATTCCCAGAAACCAGGGGATCCTCTCACTGTGTAAGATTAATCTACAGGGTAGAATAGGAATTTGTTTTCGGTGTAGCTTTCAGTACCAGGAAAACTCACTCTATCCGTACTCATTAGCTAAGAGACTACCCATGCGGACATGGCCCAGGGGGTGTAGCTTTTCTTCACCCACCAGTCGCCCTGACTCAGGGGTTGCCATTCTTCAGCAACGTTATGGGTTGGTTCACTTTTACTATTGAGGATTTGTGCTACATTCAGAACAATGGATCATTGTCAACAGGAATGTAGTCCGGGAGAAGAAATTGTGCCGACCAAAAGATCACGGCTTCTCACGGCACGGCACTTGTTACTCTAGGTGATCGGTGACAGCATCAGGTGACACGAGAGAGCAGTGCAGACTGGCGGGAGGTGAGGGCAACCCGCCCCTCCCCCTCAAGGCCTCGCTCAGGTGTCGCCACTCTCTGTGCAGTCAGATCATCTGTGTGGCTGCGTGATCGAACAGCTCTAATCCAAGAACACGCCTGCTTACAGTGGCACACACTCGCGTGACAGCCAGGCTGTTGTGGGGAAAGCTGTGGAGAGAGCGAGCCTCTGGGCTCTCACTTGGAGGAGCGCTGTTTGTCTGATGGCCCTTGAGCTGGGGAATGGGTGCTACGCAACACCAGCCCCGAGATGGTAGACTTGCCACACGAGAGTAATAGGTCAGGTCTCTGTGGTCTGCTATGGGTTAGGGTGGAAAACAAGTTTAATTTGCCCATATGCAAAGGAATATATTTTTGTTAAACATGTTTTTGATATCACTTTTTAAATATTGAATGATATTTAAATATTTAAAATATAATAATTACATTTTAATGATGGTACAGTGAGGCAAAGACCCTATTATGTATGTATTATATATGTATTATATATGTATTATGAGGGCTGACGCTGATCTGACCTGTATGCTGAGCCGAGTCACTGAGGGGTCATGGGTCGTGACCTGCCGTGATTCCGGCCTGTCATGCCTCTACAAATCCTCCCAACGCCTCCCTTGTCATTAACCCGAATCCCCTGCGTGGCGTATCTCACCCCCGTGGGGAATGGTCACCTCAAACAATACATCACTGGCTGTCTCAGATCAGAGACAGGAGGGACACAGATGTTGGACGAGCTTCCAGTGAAGGACGTCCTGGACGTGAGAGGCCGTGATAACACAAACATTTATATAGCACAAGTCACCACCATGACACTTAACCTCAGCCATCTCTCTTCATTTGCAAGCACATGCTATGCTGAGTAATCACCTCTGTTACTCTACTGATCTACTGCTTCATAAGAGCCAAGCAAGTAAATGCCATGAGGCAGAGTGCACTACTCTCTGCTAACTCACTTATTATCTAAGTAGTGCTTTAGTGTCTACCTGCTGTGGCATAGTCCACAGTCTATTTATAGTGTCTTGTTTATCTTTAGACTTCACCAGAGTTGTTCATCACCACTGGGCCCTATTATCGCTCACATACACCCACAGAGGAGCTGTTCGTAGAGACTATGACTACACACGGCAGGTGGAGCAGCACAGCCTCCAGCCGTCTGATGGCGTCATGTGGCTAAGACTCATCTTCCTGGAAAGACCACGTAACTTTGGCCCCTCAGTGCTGTTGATGAAATTTCCCTGAACCAGGAGCAGCTGTGGACTGGAATCATTAAAGCTGCAAAGCCTAACGAGAGGCAAAGAGAGAGGACCGGAGAGGAGCACCGAATCCCGTGCACAGGGATAACCCTCTCGGTACCTCTCTCAGGACTGAACGTGCAGGGAAGACCCGAGTGTCCATTGCTTGCCCTTGAAGAGTGAAGAAACATGGATGGAGGGTAAATATGCAGCAGCGTGGCAGCGGGAGATGGAGTAGTACAGCTTCCTGCCTGATAATCAGGACAGGCCTTTTTCTTCCTTGCCGTGCGGGACCCAGTTTGACAATCGCCAGCGGGCTCAGGGTCTGTTTCACTCAACAGGGATCGTCCCAGTTTCTGTGACCTGGTCACGAATGAAGCACAGGCCGGCAGCGTCAGCATACGGACGCAGGCGCAGATGGACAGGCTGCCATCCCAACTCGAACATGGAGAAGTTTATGGAGCTTTTTAAAGCTCCAGTGCAGCCAGTGAGAGGCCCTCGTGCACAAACTGTGTTGACCTTGGCTCCGAGACGAAACCAAACCGTCCTTTGAGAAGCGCCCGTCCTTTTACGGTTTGTGGCCACTGAAAGGAAGTCATTTTCTCTGCTATGTATCCAAATAAGAGGGACAAAGGTGTCCTCACTGAGGGAAACCCAAGAATGTAAATATTGATGTTTTGCCTTGAAACAGGTCGTTGTAAACCCTGCGGTCTGGTAGTGTGTTGGCCCACCACACCCACTGGTCCCATGGCAGTTTGGGTAATGTATTATTTGGAGTATATATTTCTGTAGACCAGCTGGGGAGAAAAAAACAAAACAAAACATGCAGACTTCAAAGCAGTCAAAATAATTTTAGTGACTCAAGATGCAATGTTATTGCTGTAATGCGGGAAGAGTCTGGAGGGAACACACACACACACAAACATGTACGTGAGCTAAACTTAGATATTCCCGCTGTAGCCTGCTGCTCTGGGCTTTTCACATATCAGGCCTGCACCCTTTGTGATGCGTTTGTCGTAATCGTAACTGTCCACCTGCTTAATCAGCACTACTCTGCTTTGCAGCAGGGGGCAAATCATCTGACAAAGAGGCAAATGGCCCAGGTGACGGCGCAGCAGCCTGAACAGCCCCCAGCCTGCCCTGCTGCTCACTTCACTCCCTGTACTGCGTTGCCTGCAGCCTGGAACATGGCCCTCAAAACAAGGGCTCGTCCAATCACACACGTCACACCTTGTGAGACAACTGCTCCCATTTACTAACAGGGCTGGAGTGTTTGTGGATCTGCATCTAAAAGGAGAAGGAGACACTCCCTCACCTATCAGCAGCCCAGGAAACACTCCCACACTCTGTTGTGTGGTTGCTATAGAGTTATGGGCTACAAACACCTCCTCTCCACTCCACTACAGCTCCTGGTTGCCTCCCCAGTGTGATTAAGGACAGAGAGATTTGACCGATACTTTGCTTGCCACCAGCTCAGTAACGAAGTTTGGCACTAAATATATTTACTAATATATTTAATACTGATAGCAGTGTGGCCCAGCCAGTTTCCCGGCAGGGTGTGGCCAACCACATTAGCGTGAGAACTCAGGTGTCTACAATGTCTTTCCCTCGATCTACTGATGGCAGGGTTAATCAATAATGCACGACCTTTGAGCGCTGTGTAGTCCTTCTGTGTCTCTTGACAATTTGCTTCCACCCTACAACAGTGTGACCTACTAAAGGAATAATTGAGGAATAAGAGACAGAGTGCTACACATCAGGCCGGTTTGACACAGCGATTATGCCACTGTGCACACGTCTCTGTGCCTTTTCCCAGGTCCATAAACAGCACCTGTGATCGTATGGTCATCGGAGTTGATGTGAATACCACAGCACTGTATGTGACCCCAGCCCTCTGGAAGGTGGCGTTTGGGCTGTCTGATCAGTACACCCACCTGCAGATGGTCTGTTTCCTCACCTAAGAGGAAATTATCTTTTTTTTCCAGTGCCATTTCATGATCGCAGCCCTTTCACTGTGCAGAAAGCACACATGTACACCAGCATTTACCACCACTGTGAGTATCTCTCTCAATTTAAACAGTACCCTGGTGGATGGACTCAGAAAATGACTTTGCTTTCCTCCTGAGCCTTCATTCAAAATAAATCCCCTCGACACCTGTCTTCTTGATTCAATACATCAGAGCTCATAGTCAAAGAGGTGTTTAATCTCTACTCCAGTTTTCCACTATTCTAAGTCAAGGGCTATTGATTCTGGAATTCACTCGACACGTGAAAGGCAGCTACTCAGTAAATCACTTACAAGCAGAACATCCACATACTTTCATCCTCCCTGCAGACAAAACTTCCACTTACTTAATTCCAGTAAATTTCCATTTTTCTTATTCTCTTGTTCAGTAGGTTCCAGTACACATGTGCTGTACTGGAATCTAAGAAGCCCCTTTATTACATGGGGCAAGAAGCCCCTTTATTACATTGTAATTGGAAGGTTGCTGGTTCAAGCTCCACCACTGCCAAGCTGCCACTGTTGGGCCCCTGAGCACGACCCTTAACCCTCAATTGCTCAGTCATAATTGTACTCAGTTATAATAAGTTGCTTTGGATAAAAGCGTCAGCTAAATGCAGTAAATGTAAATGTAAATTACATGTGCCATTTGCTTTCTCTGCCTCTTGTGACTAAAGTGACTCCTAGTCAAAATGCTCGAAGGCACAACAGCATGTTGTTAACAACCTGGATTAAACTCTGCTGCCTAATTACAACTGAAAAAGGCAGGGATCAGTGCTGAGGCTAAATCTGACCTATGAGGGTTCTTCTCCTTGTTAGAAAACATGGGTATAAGAATTGAGCATACCATGAATATGTCATCATGCAACCTTAAAGTAAAGAACAGTGACACTATCCAACGTTCATCCTTGAAGTTGACAACATAAATTCACTTCCTTTAGAATCTTGGCACACATTAATCCCATAGCTCTCTTTAAAAAAAGAGAGAATTTGACTGTTGAATGTCTGGATGTTTTAGTTAATAAAACATGAAGATACGATGTATGAGCAGACATGTCTCCTTTACTCCTTATCCAGACCGATCAGCGTTGAACAATGAAATCAGCTCCTCTCTTAACCATCTCCGACAGGCAGCCTGTAATCTGACTCTCCTAGTCCTCTTACACTGACTACCTGCAATTTCCCAGAAAGACGCGGGGACACAATAGCTCCCAGACGGAGCAGCCAGTCCCAAAGAGCCAGGTGGTGTTGGGAACAGAGCAGTGAAAGACCCCTGAGCTTTCTGCTGTTCCGGAGGGACAAGTGCACGCTATCCCTCCCCAAAGCTCATGCAGAAATACTGGCCTAACAAAGCTTCTCCACAGGACTCCAAAACGAAAGAGGGAGAGATGGAAGAGTAAGGGAGAGGGATGCGAGTAAGAGGAATAGGGAGTGAGATTGGGATAGAGAGGGGAGGGATACGGAGAAAGAGAGAGAAAAAGAAAAATAAGTATTCAGAGCAAAAACAAAACAGAGAGAGGGAGAGAGAGATGGGGAACGTGAGGCGTTCAGTGAGATACGAGTGAGGCAGGAGCAGATCTGAACAGAAGAAGCACTTAGACTCTTTTAAAAAAACATTTTTTTTTTTTTTTTGCATAATGGCCTAAATATCTGCCGGAGCTTCACATGTCAAAATCCCAGCTGGACAAGTCGGACACGTGTGCTTAAATTGCACATGTGGGTTAAGGGAGGTGCACAGAGCTACATCTGCCCCCACCCTCAGAAACACACACCCAATGTGTCAGCACCGTCACCGTGGTTGCTGGATGCTAAAGAGGGTGGCGAGCAGTTCCACAGACGATGGTGTGCAGAAGATGATAACGTGCTGAGCCCATACAAGGGCAGATACTTCACTTGTATGCTGACACATCCTGTCAGAATTTCTTTATATGCAGTTGCTCATATCTCTCTTCCTCTTAGCAGAGTAATATCCTGGGCTTTGGAGGGACTTGCATGCAATCCTCCTAGAGATTTAAGAGCATAATTAAGGGAGCATTTCATGGGCAAACAGATTTCCATCCCCTTTAGCTGTAAAGCAAACATTCTTAAACATTCCATAAATATTTGCCACCAGCCCACAGTGGAATGTCATATTTTACAGTTTCACAGTAAAGTACTTTTAGCCAGAGAACTAGCTCAGGCTACAGAAGCAATAGTTCTGTTCAGAAGTACAATGAACAAGGAGAAAATAAAATCTTTAACAGAACATCTTCAACAGAATGAGGCTTTTGTTGTTACAGACTGGAGAATATGTCCAGGGAAAGAAAGACTGATGTTCATGACATGTTTTGGTGCTGGTGCTTTGTTATGGCACTCAAGACTGAGGGCAGAAGAGGTGGACAAGAGAGAGAACTGGACGAAGATGTCCACCTGTTTACAGTCAGGCAAGCCTGGCTGAGTGGAGGTCACTTGGGAATGAAGAACACTGTACAATTTGTATTTGTGTGTGTGTGTGTGTGTGTGTGTGTCTGTGTGTGTGTGTGTGTGTGTGTGTGTGTGTGTGTGTGTTATTGAGAGAATAAAAGAGTAAGGTATATAAATCTCTAACAATCAGAGCTGGCACAAACAGTGGACACCAAATGCAGTGAGAACTGCTGAGCAGCATTCTGGGTTCCAGCTTTAATCGCTGCTGTGAAGCAAGTACACAGCAAGGCCCTTGCTGCACTGCTCCTTACTTCCCTGGGAACCTCTGCATTTTCTTTTTCTGACTGTTTGGTGGGGTTTTTGTATAAAGACATGAAGCACATGTCAGATATAAAACACAGAACAAAAACAAAACGAGAGAACTGAATGATGTAAAATATAACAGATGAAGGTGTTGTGTTGATGCGTTGTCAGCTGACTCAGTTTATATCACGTGTTATCGTGTGTGCAGTGTAATAGGCTAAAAAGACCATAAGGGAAGCATAAGGTTCATCTATACTGACGTCTAATCTTGCTGCTCTTTGGTTACATAGTAATGTACAGCCTACTAGACACTGACACTGTCTGACTGCATGCCTGGGAGCTGTCAGGCATTCTTTGTCCATCATACCTGAACCAATATTGTGCAAAGCTCAACATTAAAATCTGGTAGCCTGGTTTCAGATAGGGTATATGCTAGCTGGTTGTAGCCTACAGTTAACGGCCCATGACACCAACGGATCCCACGCCAAAGATTTAAACATAGTATTGATTTCTATAAACAGCAGTAGAATCAGTTTAGAGGAAAACTTCTTGTGACTCACACAAAATTCATTTTTCTAGCAGCAGTACTCTAAGTAATCAAATACGTTGCTTCTTGATGGTAATGCTGTAATGTGCCAAGATATAGCTATCTCACTGCCCTGGCAGGGTAGGTTTGATTCTGCACACACCCCCTTGATGCAGTTGCTAAGCAACCATTTCTAGGAGTCTTTAGCCCTCTATAGGATGCACAAACGCCATTCCCTGCTGTTTATCCAACTCAGTCACTAGATGTGGAAATCGCCCTTTAGCGACATGTATTCTGAAAAGAGGAGCAGAATTTGCACAGGACACACATCGCTGCGTCTGCATGAGGGTCCCTGTGCCACGTCCACCGCTCGCTCTCTCGCTCGCTCGCTCGCTCTCTCGCTCTCTCTCTCTCTCTCTCGCTCTCGAAACGTCCCATTAAAGTTAAAGATGTGTCAAAACACGTTATCGATTATATGTTTGGAGAGAATATTCCTAAATATAGCCAGCTTTGAAAGCCTTGAATATTCCAGGGTGGATCTAGGGGCAGTGATCAGTAGGCTACAGCCCCGACAAGAAGGGGAGCTCCTGGCAGCCTCTCCATCCCCTGCAGACGTTACTTCATGGCGGTGCACTCGCGTCCGTGTGTGTCCAGGCTGTCGGGGAGCAAGTGTAGGGAATAGAGGTGAAGCTCAAGCGCAGACGAGGCGAAGCCAGTCCGATCTGACAGCGGTGGGTGTTTGCTTCTGCGGAAGATGGTCGCTAAACAAAGGATTCGCATGGCCAACGAGAAGCACAGCAAAAACATCACACAGAGGGGCAACGTTGCGAAGACCCTGGTAAGACGTTCATTTCATCGGGAAGGAGAAATCATATTTATCTAAGGACTATTTCTAATCGTTTAATTTAAAAACGAGTTTTTTTAAGAGGTCTACCTGTCGTCAGTCGCTGTTTCAACTGTAGTGTTTTGTGTTTGCTGAGGGAATGTCGTTAATAAGGACGATGCGGACTACCGAGTACCTCCATAGGGTTAGTCGTGGGCCGATATACTCAGAGATTAAAGTATGCGGTAATCTCACACAACACCCAAACAACAGGTGCTACATCCAGGCCTGCATCCATGCCAGCTCAGAGATGATCCAAACCTGTCAGCTGTTTGCGTGGTAACTAATGTATTCATGATGTGAAGTCAACGGATCTGGAGGTTTTTGTAAAACTACAACGGAACCCAGTAGCCACACCCTCTCGTTTGTAGTAATAAATATATATAAGAAATGATTAAACAGACCACCATTTAGATAAGCTTCATGATAACCAAAACGGCAGTGACAGTTCGCAGGGGGAGGAGAGTGAACTGTATGCTACTGTATGATGTTTGACCTAGTTAGGTGCCTTGTTACCGTTGGCCTAACCTCAGTTAGCAGCCTGCATTACACCGGCACTTTATTTCCCACCATGTTATAGTTTGTTTCTTTCCTTAAGGGAGGTTTGAAAGTTTATGGGGTTACCCAATGTGCATCACCCATGTTACCACACAGGCTGACAAAATGGCAGTTTGAATAAACACCTTGGACAAACCTCCCACCTGCTCGGTAATAAGTTTCCATTACCCTTCTTTGTGATGAGTTTTCGCAATATGCCACCTCCCAGTTTCCTCCCTGTTCCCTACGACTCCCACACACCAAAGACCTTAAGGAAATGGGACCTACTAAAAATCATAATCCTCCCAGAACTCCAGCCAACAGTCTGTTGAGTGCTTCCTCCCTTCAACAGTTTTGCAACCGTTCTTCAAACCACAGTCGTTAACGGAAGGTGTGGCCTACAGTCACACAATGCTGTTAGACAAATCTCACCCAGCACATAATCAGTGTTCAGTTCCTGCCCTCAGGTTGCAGGTTCAGGGCCACTAATTACATGAAAATCAGGTCCAGTTTTTTTTTCTAACAAGAATTTACATGTAAAGTACCGACTGTTTTTACTGATCATGGTGTTGTTACATATCATGAGATATATGGCCATAGTGCTAAGTTTGCATGTAAGGTAGTCAAGGATGGATTACTGACCAGTGGGGCCAGTGCCCAGGGGTCTCTGATCACAAGGCCTGAAGCAGCTCAAAGATGATATCTCTAGATTATGGACAAATCACTAAATCAATGTAGACAAGAAAGAAACTAGAAAATATACTTTTTTTTCTTGTTTTTTTGTTTTTATATCGATCATTAGCATGTTGTCTATACAGGGCAGATATGAAGTAAGTTGGGCATTTGCAGTCATCGACTTGTAGAATACTGTTAACAATCCAAAAGACGATTTTGGACAGTGTGTGATTATAGCATTAGCGCACCATCTCACTTCTGACATAATGTGTGGCAAAGGCAGAGGGCAGTAACTCTACCCAGATCTTGAACCCAGGTCCTACAAGCAATAGACATGTGCCCTGACTACCGAACCAAAGAGCCAGAGCGCCCAGTTCACCTGCCTGAAGTGACATCACTCTCTCTCCTTCAGGGGCTCTGTGTTACCACAGGGGGCTATTTCTTGGCTTTGTGCAGAGTCCTTACACATTTTTCACAAAAGGGCTCCAAAGATGCTTCTGCTCAGGGGCCTTGCAAGACCGTGCTCCATCCCCGAAGGCAGTAGTGCATTAGTATGCGCATTGTTCTGTTGTTGATGTGTATACAGAACTGTTGTCATGCTGTAACCAATTTTCCTGATGGGGAGGAGGCTGAAGCTTCCCATGTGGAACAATATAAGATGCTGATGAAATACCTGTCAGACATGTCCCGTTTCTATGGATACCTTGCAATTCTTCCACTCCTCTCTCTCTGCCATATCTATCTATCTATCTATCTATCTATCTATCTATCTATCTATCTATTATATCTGAACATAGTGCTGTCATGCATGGATAATTCAGTATGTCAGCATCTTGCCACTTCTCTCAGGAACCAACAGGTTTGTGACATTTTCAAAATGTGTGGTTGTTTCCTTTTGCTGACCGGGATAAAACTGTAATGATAGTGTGGGAATTAAGGTTTTGTTTTTTGTTTTTTTCAGAAAAGATTCAATATTTAATAAAATACTGGGTCCCCTTGTATCATTTTTAGATATCTTTATGTAAGTCTATAAAAGCAAGTAAGGAAGAATACACTCAGAGGAGATGAAAAATCTGTGTTCTAGCAATATTTCTGTTGAGGTAAATGAATTTTGTTTTATGGTTATCTTGTAGCGACCACAAGAGGAGAAATATCCAGTGGGGCCGTGGCTTTTGGCACTGTTTGTATTTGTTGTTTGTGGATCAGGTAATATTCCACTCTACCTCTCATTAATCTACCTGTATTATACTCTGTGTTCTTCACATACCTCAGTCTTGCCATTGTGCAGAATGCATCAGGAATAAAATATCACTGTACTAGAGCTGAACTCAGCAGCCATTTCCCTGGGGGTGAGCTCAGTCCTTTACCTCTTTCTCATCTTCTCAGCCATCTTTCAGATCATACAGAGCATCCGAATGGGCATATGAGCCCCAGCAGCTCGTACCTCCTCTGCCAGAAGGAAGAACCTGAGATAAAACCAGAGGCTTGGCATTCTGAATGTCACCTGTATGCTAAAGAACTGAGTCCTGCGTACTGTACATGACACTGTTGATCACTTGTTTACAATGTACCTGGATGGCAGGAACAAGTGCTTTTCTACTAAACCATTGTTGCTGGCATTTCCAACTCACGTCTTATCATGAATTATATTTGTGATCATTAACTATGTGCGACACTCTGTTTGTATACTTGTCTGTGCTGCAGGAACTTTTTCAAATAAATATTCCACATTTGAGAAAAGGTCTGGCATCAGTTTTTAAAAAATATGTAAATCCATGTCTAGAAAGCAGATTAAAGCAGAGTTAACGCAATGTCTAAGGCAGTAGGATATTAACATGAATGACAATTTCATTGTGCCATACCACTAAAGATATAAATACATTGATATTTAGTATTATTTTTAGCTTGTATTTGACCACTAGCCTACAGCAGACTTGGGACATCCCATATCATTGCCATTGGACCAGACGTGAAGGCTTCAAAATGAATCTTTTTTTCAAAGTGACAAGGCTTATGAGGAAGGGGACATAGCTGTGACGGCACCCAATTGAGCAACACTGAAGATTACACTGTAAGGTAAATACCTTACCTGCTATAGAAGGTGATGGCTGGTTTTCTCCCTCTTTGTCCAACACATTAGTTAAAAAGGTGTACAATAAATGTTTACATTGTCATACACAAACCATCACACCTGTGCAATAATAGACCACAACTAGGAAAGTGGATTTAGTGGAGACTGTAATTGATTTTTATTTGAGGCAGTCTTGACAATCCTCAAACAAATCCTTAACTAGTTTTACCTCAAGAAGAACAAGATAGCTAACCCACAAACTCAGATTATTAACAGGCCTGCATTTCTTGGTCATATTTTCACACACAAAATTTAGGCATTACAATAAACCAGCATATGCCTGATGGTCTTACGATTCCTTAAACATTTTATTGAAAGTTGTGAAGTGCAGTTGATCTAAATTACACAATACCTCCGGTTCTGAGGGACATGCACAGAACATAAGCATACAACTTGTACATATAATGCAATAATAATAACGCACATCAGTTCCCCATGATACTCAGAATAACTAAAGTTAAAGATCTGACCTCCACAGTAGTTCACTGACAAAAATGGAAACAGAAATCACATAGGTGCAAATAACCAAGTGAACAGTGGTTTACAGTAGGTATTAACACAGCTGAGAAGTTCAGTATTTTGTCATGTAAATATCCTAAGACTGATGCCTCCATTCTGGTAAAACAGCATAAAAAAGATGGTGAAATGTCTTGGGAAAGCCAACAACTTCTTTAGTTTGTAAAACCTAAATAGTGTCTCATAGTGTTTCTCGCAATATGACTATTTTACAGATTACTTACACTAAATATACAACTTACTTACAGTAAATATACAAAAGGATTCCCACATTCACTCAACCTGCTCAACACCTTCTCCTCAGGATCTTGCGTTACGAATGTTACTGAAAGTTGCAACAGAAAGAATGAGGAATTCAGTTTTAAATACTGAAAGTTAATACCTCCTCTGGGGCAACTTTTCTCTTTCATCACTCAGGTGTAATGACACCAATGCAAGTACTGAGACCACCATCCTATTCAGCCTACCCACACCTGATGGCGCACCGATTAATTGATCAAAGACTCAACACATTCGGCATCATTAAAGTGCTTACTTTTTGCAGCCTAAAAAAAGGACTGTGGTCAGCATTTCCACTACAAAAGTGAGGCATGGAAACACCCTTACAAAGCCAAAGTTACCATTGAAAAAGGACATTGCTTAAAATCCTTCAGCCATAGGCACAGTGAATCTTTTGAGTTGTGTCCACCTTGATTTTTTTCACCCATCTGACAGTCACATTCCATGGTGTTTGGCAATATCCATCATGCATCAACAACTTACTGGACTGTCAGAGGGATGTACAGAGCCCTCAATATAGGCTTGGTCATGTTGAGACTTTTAAATATGTGCAAATTTTGATAGAATCCTCCTATGAGTGAGGCAAACTTGTCCATTTTAGTTTAGTTAACCACCTATTCCCCTTCACAGGGAACATTGGCGCTCTATGCCGAGGGTCCAGAGTTCTGTGCAGAAAGCTGAGCTGGCACGGCGGACGGCTGCACTCCCTGTGCAGACAATGGTGAAGAGCCACTTTGAACTTGTGCCTGAAACTGTGCCAGCTGTTCTGGACTGGCCAAATTCTTCAGCAGGTTGTTTTCTTGCTCAAGCTGGGAGTTTCTTTCTATTAGTTCTTTGATCTGTTCCTTCAGCACTTCCACTTCCTCACGAACAGCATACATCAAGTGACTCTTCACTAGATCCTGAAGAAAAAATAAACATTACAGAATTCTTTATGGTGTATGATCTGATATGTAAATGCCATTGCTTAAATATATCAGCAATGATTTTAAAAAACCACACACACACACACACACACACACACACACACACACACACGATATTTATATGCACCTTTCAAGCTGCCTTAAAATGCACTTTATTCAAATTAAATTAAATTAAACGAAGACAACAATAAAATCCTACTACAATAAAGTTGCACATATGACAAGGGATTGTCACTGGGTGTAACGAAGGCACGCGGCCCATTTCTAGCGTGCACTACCTGCACCACACTGCTTACAGCGTCACCGCCGAACAAAATGGCCGGCTTACCTCCAGCGAGCCAATCGGAGGCCGAGATATTTATAACTGGGTGTAGAAGCGCCGAGGTTTGCCTAGCAACAGTAGCGAGGCACGGGATCGCGTGAGCATGGACAAACAGGTTCAGTTCCCGCATTCAAATAGGAAGTGTGCGTTTCCAACTTTAAAATGTTTAACAAGACACGCTCGTTTTCCACACATTCGGCATAGACAGGACAGACCAGCGAATGTCAACAAAATCAAAGGCAGTTAAACATCAAGCGACGGAGCCACAGACGGTTCCGGGGTCGTGAAGTGTGTGGAGTTAAATAACAACACTGATCCAAGCACAGCACAGAAACACCACAGAGCACACCAGACGGCCAGCTACCAGGCAGATAAACTTGTTAGCACATTACAAAAACACTGCAACAAAGCACCAGAATCAGAGACTGAGGTTTTCTTGTGCTTCCCAGAGTCTTGCACTACTGTTATGTAATCCAGTACTTAGTTAACGCGGATGCTGATGCAACTCTGCCCCATGGATCGAGCAATCGAATTAGACAACACACACACTCCTTTTATTTCACTGCTAACATAGCTTCATTATAAAGAATAGGAGAGGAACAAACACACTTACCATTGCTTGCTCGATTTTGTTGTCTATGGCCACAACACTGGCGCCCGAGGAACTGAAAAACAAGTCCAACAAAGAAGTAATTAAGCACAGAGTAAAACACATGACCAAATTCTGGATTATGCCAAAGTATATACCCATGAAGACAAAGGCTACTTTCACAGTCACGAAATAGCCACAGAATGGTGCCATAAATAAAATAAAATAGCTCCAAGACTATGGGCATTTACCACAAAATAAAAAGTAAATCATTGAAAAAGCACAGCCAGATAACTTTAATTAAAAATCACATGTGACTAGAGCAGCATCCTTCGTGAGGAAACGCATCGATCGAAGGACCAGCCAGTTTAGATTGTAACCCTCACTAAATACACTCAGAGACCTCCAGCAGAAGGCACGGACCACGTTTCTGTATTTTATAAGGACGGCTGGAGAACCGAAGGTTGCAGGCGGTAAATGCATAATCTCCAGATACACCATCTGGATTAGTGCCGGAGGTAATGACTCTTAAAAGACACATTTGTCATTTTACCTATTGTCAAGCCTCACGGATGAAGCTTCCGTTCCCAGCAATGATGACAAAAACGAGATTGAAAAATTTCTTAGCTGACACACACCAAGATCCATCGCAACCGAGTAGCACTGAGAATTCATTCTATTTTAATCCATATATGTCGAAACGAAAGCAAAAAAAAATACAGCTCGGCATTGAACAGGCGGATAATCACATAGTTTTGCCGCAGTACAGCAACTAATCGGTGCGAAAAATTGCCCTTCGGAAACACTGCCTGGCGCAGTCCGGAGACGCACATCCACCGCCGCACAAAGAACCTCCAAGGTCAGCTCATCTCCGCTTCGGTGGAAATCTGCAGCCTTTCTAATTTGCATAATTTATCCAAGAAAAACAGCGCAACTCCGAATTCTATTGGTAAAGGAAGAAAATGATTTGACTAATATATGCGGTAACGCCTACACTTGAAATTCAGTTGCGCGAATTCGCATAATTTATTCAAACAGCTACTCCCTAAAAAGGAAATTCCGGTTGGACTAGAACAATGCTTTTTCACGCAATCTGTACAGTTAAAACTACAGCATTCATATTCTTCTGCGGGTCACACTGCCTTTTAACGCCAAGCATGCAGGAATAACATCCAAGGACTTTAATAAAATAAATAGATAATTCCTAAATCAATTTTTATAACTCGATGAAGCAATGCCAGTGAATGATAAAAGCATACGTCTTAAAAGGCTCTCAAGCTCAACATGTACATAGTGCCACTTGTTGGTAGCAAGTGGAACAGCAGTAGGTTATAAAATTGCTGATGCCTGCCAAGATGTTCAGGCAATATTTTTCAAAGACGTAAGACAGCGCTCACCCTATCTGTCTGTCTGTCTGACTTTCTCTTTCTGTCTGTCTCTCACTCTCTCACACTCAGACACACAATGAGGTATCACAAAACATACCATTAGCTCATTTAAGAAATTAACCAACTTTACACAGCTGTGATTCACATTCAAGCATGCACACACACACACACTAAAGATCTGAGGTGTCTTATGTGAAGGAGGTCAAAATAAACTTGCAAAGAAACATTTCTAAATATTTAGAAAATGTCTGATTGTAGAGTTACTATACATCAGTCAAACTTAATATGAGTGTTCCTGAGATGTTTGTTGTACAATGTCTAAAACAGTCCTGGTTACAGACAAAACTTTCATCAGAAACTAAATATAAGGATCTTTCCAGGTCAGCTCACTTGGGCTTTAGTCATCTGGGGGTGAAGGAATAAAACTATGATCAGAAAATAACCTACCTCAATTTCACCCAACTAAAAACCAGCAGATTGCACATAATTAAATGCTCCATTAGAAAGAGTTCCACAGATGTCAGGCAGCGTTTTATGATTTATGTATAAAAGCTTGCAAAAATTAGGAACTATGCAGGAAGCCAACAGCCAATGGCATAAAAATGCCACACATGCATGTCCAGTACAAAGGTCAACTTGCATTGTGAAAACTAAACTAGTTGCATTAAATTAGTAAGCAAAAATTTAAAGTGAGAGAGAGAGAAGGGGGGGGGGGGGGGGCGACGACCTACATATCAACATGAATGAACATGTGAACATTAGGCATTATTTACAGTACTACTTGGAGCCTACTGATCCATCACAGCTCCCACAACACACCTGAACCACACTATCAAGACTACTTAATGCTTGATACAACAAAAATATGTGGAACGTCTAGAGGTCTCTATGGACTAGTTTGCCTCTCAAGGCCAATGTAAAAAAAAAACAAACACTAACAGACCTTTAAAGTCTAAGGAATTTACAAAGTTAAATGGGTGTAAGATAGAAACCTTTTATAAATCTCAGCAGGATTAGTACCAAATAGCAAAACAAACTTTTCCTTTCACAGTGATTTCATTCTGAATTACACACATACTGAACAACTACATTTTACACCTCATATCCAGAAAGAAATTTTATACATACTCGTTTCCACAGAGTATCAGTGGTGCTCAGGATTATCAAGTCAGTCAAATATACTATAGTCTTGGTGACTGGTATATATAGAGCACTTATCCCAATTAAACGCAGCAGCACATCAAATGAGGACAAAATCCACGCAGCTTATGGCACAATGAGTTCTTATTGGATTAAGTGACTGGAAGGGGATTTAAGCAATTACAGAGCCCAAATATACCTCTTTTCTTCAGGTTCTGACCTCTGCCCATTACCACAGCCCCCAGACTACAGTCATTCAAACAACTCTGCTCCCCATTCACCCCAACACACTTTAGACCACATTAGTCAATAGTCAATGCCAAAATGGACTAACAGCCTAGATCTATATAAAATTTTCTAAATACCTGATCTCTCAACAACAAAATGAAACCTAATAGAACACATCAGTACTACAACAACAACAACAACAACAACAACAACAACAACAACTCTGTTGCTGGACTGGCACAATTAACTGGCAGAAAGAGAAGGCTGGACAGTATTACATGTTTATCTCAGGACACTTTAAAAGCAGGTCTGAGATGTGCTTTGATCAACAATGATAAAGGACGTGCTCAGCGTTTACAGTACAGATAAAGAACAACCCCTCTTACTCCATCCCGGTACAATGTCTGTAACGGAACTCAGAAATGCTCACTAGGTCAGCCTCAATATAAACAATAAACTACTAAAAATTTTTAAACTTCTGAAATGTTTAAAAAGTGTACATGTTTCTGGTGGAGGGAAAAGTGCTCCGCAATCCAAAACCATTAATTAGAATAAACTTGTGTAAAATTACATATAAAGTGATTTACAGTTGGAGTTATAATTCAATTTGGGCAGGATTTCAACAACTTATTTAAAAGGTCTTTCCATTCCTGAACTATGGGGAAAAAAATATCACCATACAGCTTAACCAGAAGCATGTAAAAATAAAAGGTTTCAAAACAATTATATTAAACTAAGTATTCACTCTTTGAACTTTACCTCTTTAAATGCTGCTCCAACTCCCAGAAAAATAGCTTAATGGCCATGTCGCCCAGGCCCTGTGCTTGGATAACCGCTTCTCTCATTGATGTGTAAATCAGCCTTCCGTCAAAACAAGAACTTATTCCACTATTCTCCACTAGGCTCAGCCACGTACATATCAAGTGTACAACCAGAGGAATGTAAACGGACAAGGGTAAAGGTTGAGTGCCTTTCTGGTTGTCTTCACTGTGCTGGATTTGAATGCATTGTGAGTGAATGACCGAATACAAGGGCAGGGAGATGTGTGATGTCACCTCACGTGACTCACTGTTTCATTAACCAGGACTGGAGATCCAGACCAGACTGACGATGGCCTCGGGTCTGCTGCCCACAGTCTCAGCAGGCACCCAAACCTTGGCTGATCCCAGCCGTCTCTCTTCCTCAGAGGTGTTGCAGTCAGGCAGGCCCCTGCACCACAGCCTGGACTTATCTTGTCACTTCTCATCAGCGTCGAAGCCAAGTGTAGGCTTAGGGAATCCGGGGCAGACCGAGCTAGCAGACGCTTCCGCAGACTTTTGGGGAGATTGTGGTGAAAAAACAATACAGGGCCAAACAATAAGAGGGGACTGTACTTGTTCAAAGATCAGCATAGCCTTGTGTACTGCAGAGGTGCAGCTTTGCTTCTCTATGTGCAACACACCTACACACACACACACCCATCTACTTAAGCCAAATGCACCCAACACTTGCTGGTAGTTTCTGCTGTGGTATTTGGGGGGGGGGGGGGGGGGGGGCTGGCTAAGAGGTACAGAATGTATACCCTCTGCCTTTTGGAATTGTTACACAGCCAAATGAGAGCCACATTGCCACTCTGCATGAGTGAGTGAGTGAGTGTGTGTGTGTGTCATTTTGGCATTTTGGCTGACAGCCGCAGGTTGCACAACAGCGCTCCATCCTGAATACTCTAGCTCCTACTTGCACCGTTCAGCATGCACAGTAAAGACTGGACAGCCTCAGTAAGAGTCACTCTATAAGCAAGAAACTGTGCATGTGAGAACTGCCTGTATGCATCACAGCTGCTTAATGTGTGTTGAGGGGGGAGTTCTACTTTTATCCTACTTTCAAATTTCCAAACACAAACATTTGAGACTCATTTTTTCTACCTTTCACAAGACAATTTGCCTTCATTGAAATGTATTCTTATTTCCGTGTTGGTGGACAGATGAACGGAACATTAGAGACTGACAATGTTTAACACCGTGTGCAGTTTTCTTGGGTGTTTTCCCCCACCCTGAAATGCGAATGCACTTCTTTCTTCTGAATAGTCTAGTCTTTGTGTGTCCTAATTGGACATCCAAAATTGGACATCCAAAATGTCAATAACATGATACAGACCAGAATATGATACTCCTATACGGACCAACTTACCCAGTGCACTGGTCTCATCAGGTTTGCTTTCAGAGAAAGGATTCGACATGTCACAATTGTCACAATTAGTGTAATTGTAGGACATCAATGTACAAGAGCAATGCCAGGATCAGACTACAAGTTATTTTCGTCTGTCACAACAGTCAGATTAGACGATCATAGTGGCATAAATTCGTGTAGTGTCATGTCTTGGTCAGGAGACTGATGCAGACCAACCATCATTGACATCCTTGTGTGGTCTGATAGGTTGTTGGGCAAGAGGGTCAAGAAACTGTCTATCGTGGCTACAGAAGCACTAACCTGTGTGTGATGCTGGTGGTGGTGTGTGCGGAAAAGAAAAGGAGGAAACAATTATTATGGACACTTCCTGGGTGTCAGTGAGGACAGTATGGGCTTGGAGGTAATGAATATGTTAACATGTTGAGAACATTAGGCCTACACAGGTGTAGCTAGGTCCCAGGTTCACTGTATGGAAACGCCAGATCTTGTGGAGGACAAATTATTGGGAATTGTATACATATGTGTTTTCATATAACTCACAAATCACTATTACTGAAATCAACGGTAACAGCAGCAGCCCTCTGGGCACCAGAAAACACTCTGTCATCCTACTGGTCAATGTCAAGGAACATGGTGTAAGGGATGTCAGAAAAGGGCATATACCAACATGCTACACTTGGTCAGTGTTGTGGGAAATCCCAAATGCACCATCATTGTTTGTTTAAGTCGTCACACCAGACCTGTTCTTTGTTCCTGATGCTCAGAAGCAGGCCTGACGCTGCACATTTATTGGCCATAACAAAACTTTGTCAAAATCAGGCTGCAATCGCATAGTCCGATCACGATACAAGTGGACCAAAGATCACCACCACCAAGAGGTTTGTTACATATATAATAAACCTAATTGAGGTTTGCTACAGAAATAATAAACCTAATTGAATAAGTATTGATTAGGGAAAGTACTGTGATGTTTTCCTCCAGCATTTGTTGTCATTTAACTGCCTTAGTGTGTCTACAGAGGCAGTATGTGTGAGTAATATGGAGTGAAACCTGGAATTAATGGGATTATTACAGGGACAAACAGCTCAGTTTAAAGACCTGGGACAAAACCACAGTGTCTGACTTCTCTGGAAAGCATGACTGAGATGTCTGCAGATAACAGCAGTCCCTTGCCTTGCCACTGCTATACTGAATCTGTCAATGTAGCCTTTATATGAAATGACAGTATAGATGTGGGAATACTGAATGCCACTGGTGTATGGTCTGTTCTGCAGGGCACACAGCACTAATAAAATCCAAAGCCATCTAATTATGCATAGATACAGTACAGTGAGGATATCCCAGTGAAGCAGAAAGGCATTGAGTAGAGGTGCATGAGCTCTAGGTCACTGTTCAACTGGGTTGAGGTGAGTGATTCAGGGGACCCATGGGAGGGTTTGTTTACACTGTACACAATCTTGATACTGATGGCCAATCAAGCACAAGCATTACTTCCACACCAACTCCTAAGATGATTCGTCGTCTTTGATGAATGTTTGCCAACGTAGAGCTTCTTCATTGCAGTCTACCACTGGAAATAACAGCTTAACATCACATTTTTGATCTAGCCCCTTTTTGTAGATGTTAAACCAACAATGTTTTTAAGACAAGTTTAATAGACAGCATCCACAACAAAGCAAGTAAGAAAAATCTTTAAAAAAAAACCCCAAAACAAACTACCATATTGTAGTTAAACCCTGTAGAGTTTTAAAAAGCTCTCAAATAAAACCCCAAAATCAGAACCCCAAAACTGATAAACACAAACCTGGTGCCTCAACTAAAGGTTATTGTGAACCAGCCCTCCAGAAGGCTCAGACTTCTGCTCCTTTAATTCTGCTTTTTGTCCCACACTCTGTGTGTTTATTACTTTGGATGACTGCAGCAGCTGGTGAAAAGCTCCCAGTAGCACGATTAGTTGATCGAGGGCCAGGCATGTGTGTGGCAGACATTTACTAACCCTGAGCCACTACATAAAACTAATAGACATGTGACAACAGAAAGCAGTGTGTCATCCCACAGGGCAGATGGCTCTTCTGTTTCAGCCATGAACACGCAAACACCGAGCACCGTCTTTACCGAGAGTGGTAGTGAACTGTATGGCATTCCACACTCTCCTTCCTCCTCTGATAAATCACGGAAGACACAGAAAAATGTAATCTCCCTCCTAGTTATCCCATATGATATACACAGTGTGAACAGACAAGGAAAAATAGAAAGATAAAAAAAACCTCATTCAGTTGTAATAGAAGAAAAAGCACTGAATTACAACCGGTTTTAAAGTGTTCTAATTATTTAACCCTAATCAAATGTTTCGTTGTTCAAATTCAAGCAAGGCATTCTTTGAAATTTAGATCATTAGTGAAAGTGGTACACCAAAACCAAATTCTGGTATATATTTAGCCCAAATGAATGTAATTTGTCCTTTTTCAGATTCACTAGGCATTCCACTTGCCTTCTCGCTCTCTCCCTCCATCTGTCACCAGTTCGTGACGACTGCTCCTCTTTCCCTGCTGCTATGTCCTAATTCCAAGAGGAACATTAACAGACAACGTCAACCGGCAGGATCCAGTTTGCCCGAGAGTGCAGAGCCCTCCCTTCCAAACTCTAACAGTGTCTACGTATCAGTGGAGCGTGGCAGTCTAGTGCTGGCCTGCGGGTGAACACACACCTGCAGAGTCTCAGCTAAACGTGCCAGCAAAAGCGGAACACACAACACTGACGCAGCGCCTGAGCTAGAGAATAGGCCTTATATGGAAAGAAAGCAGTACATTAGGTCTATATTACGACTGCAGAGCAACCTGCAGTTATATTTGGTTGCGGATTACAAGCATGTTGGTAAAGCTTGGACATAAAAGGGTTAAAGATTGGCCTGCATTTTGACAAAAACACTCACTTTGAAAAAATATTTACTGTAACATGTGAATGCCATGATTCATCAAACAAGCCCGAGGAACACACATCTGGAACTGCTCAGAATGTTCACAGCACTCACAGACAAAATGTGTGACTTGTTAAGAGGGCTCAATTTGATGCTGAAACCTTCTGCACCACCAATATTACTACAAAGGCCAAGATAGTAACGCCTACTACCAAACGACACAATCATGCTGTGCAGCTCAAGGAACCATTTGTGAGTAGGGTATTGTTTACTTGCTCTTCTTGGCTGTTGTTCTTACACATACACCAGTGGATCTTGTGCCATTTTTGGGACCACCCAAAAACGTATGCTGGAGTTGGACACACCCTCCCTCTGGATTACGCCTATATTGCACAAAGAGCAACGTCAGTTCTTTTACACAGGGACGCAGACTGCATGGAAAATCCTCTGGTTGAGTAATGCGCTATATAAACACATCCCTTTGCTGTGTGTCAAATTGCTTCTAGCATTTTTGTAACTAACATACATTACAGCCATTAGTCGCACAGAAGAATGTTATTGATAACCATAATCAAGTGAACAACAACCTTTAGCTGGACATTTCTGAAGTCAGTGGAACTTCTCTTTATTCTTTTATACAGCATGCACTCCTTTCCTCAAAGTCACCATTTCAGTTTATAATAATAACGGGATAAATACTGACAACAATACAAACAATTGTGATAAAGTTCTTAGAAGGGTCATCAAAAATACAGGATTATGTGCTTTTCCATAACCAGGCAGTGACTCAAACCTCACAACTCACAACAAACCTCAAAACCACTGCGTGGTAATTTTCTTAAGTACAATACTGGCTCTATTCAGATAATCAAAAATGTTTTATATATCAAGCAGACACACACACACAAACATGTGAAATTACAGCTGTAGTCAGAGTCTTATTCCTATATCTAGACCTCTTTGGCTTACCAGTACACCAGTGTAAACATTACACAAAGGTCTATAGACGTTTACACCCAGGGACACGGTACATAATGTATTTGGATGACACTTATCATCATTGATACCACCAACTCTGACAGATCTATTAGAGAGGAAATCAACAGTTTTTCTGAGTGGCATACAATCAACTAACTACCTGGACCTGAATCCCAGCAAATCAAAGGAAATGGTAGTGGATTTCAGGCAGTACCAGCATGTGGTCCAACCATGGAAATAATGTGTACAGATGACTGAAAGAGTTAGACAATATAAGTACTTGGGTACAACCGTCGACACCCTCACATTCAAGAAAATGGTGAGCTGTTTTCAAAGTGCTAAAAGATGTTATTCTTCCTTATGATGATGAGAAGACTTTGCGTTCAGCAATCAATTCTCTAAACATTCTGCTTTATTGAATCCGTACTAACCTAGAACATGGCAGTATGGTTTGGAGCCGTGAAGACAATTAACTTACAACCCCATTAAAGAAAGCCAAACAAGTGACTACTGACCCCACACATACACTCCATCTATACTACAATCTCATGCCCTCTGGCAAACGTTATAAGGTTAAACATTAATGTTAGGACAAGCAGAGCAATAACACGTGTTGATCCTTTTTCTATTCACCTTTTGAACTCCTAGACAACATTTTATTGTGTTTTATACTGCATTTTTTTTAATCAATGACTTATTTATCTACTTAAATTTTCTCCATCAGCTTGTGTTTGTTTGTTTATTTATTTATTTATTTATTTATTTATTGTTGATTAAAACCATAATACTGTAAAACCCTGATATCTGTAGACCATCTTATGACACTATGACATTTTCTAACGTCTAGTTTGTGAGTAGTTTAACTGGTCACATTCCTCGATTAGAGGGATGTGACCTGGTGTGGGTTACACTCACTCACCTGCCGGCTAGCACATGCAGCGAGACCCTGAGCACTGCCAGGAGCATGGAAGCTCAGGTACCTCAGAAGACTGGCAGCACTGTAATGCAATACAGGATGATGCTTGCAAAATCTGGGCACTGCCAATTTATACGGGCGTAATATGGAAATAACAATTATGTCAGACAAACAAGGGCCATGTTGTGATTATGTATTAACTTGAAGGAATTTGCAATAAGGGACATGGGAAATAAACCAAACACCAAGTTGGGACATGAACCCAGTCTAATAGGAACAGCATTTTACTCACATTAAATCAACAAGCCTCCCTTTAAAGGGGCTTCAAATGTCTAGATCCTGACCCCTTTAACATATACAGATAAGAAAATATTCATATGCAGCAGCCAAGACTAAGTGAATGAATGCCATGAACTAACTGTAAATATCTCCCAGTAACATCTACAGCAGTGCACAGAAATGCTTTCCAGCCTTGCCACATGTAACTGTCACTGGATTCATGATGTCTACACATCCATAATATGCTAATTTTTAATCAGTTAGTTATTTTAATCCTAAACTATAAGTGACGTGGTGTCTTACTTGTCCTGTGTGTAAATCTAGCTGCACTCAGCCAGCTAGTTGGGTTTGAGTAATTAGGAAACCCTCTTTTGGGCTGGCCGGCCAGATAATGTTAGTAGCTGATAAGGGCACCAAAACGTGCTTGTAACATAAGTGAATTTATAAGAACAACTTTATAGCTAGAAGTTGTTTTTCTTTTGGATATAATTAACAAATATGGCAGGTGCAAGTAAAATGTATAGTAGCCTTTAATCTTTTTAATCTTAATTTCTCAGAAGCCACTGAATGGCTCTGTCCAGTAACCCTTAGAGAGCAATGCAATGACTGGCCCATAAAACCTCCGTGGCGTTGCGTAACTGTTGCTCAATTGCTGAGGGGACACGCCATTTGCGCCAAGCTCTCAGAGGAGCACAGAGCATGGCCCATTGCTTTTGTGGCCTTTTGTTAAGGCAGGAAGGGGGTGCGGGCCGATCGGGAACCTTGTCTCCTTCTGTAGGCCTGGCAGGGGAACAGAGGTATGCTGTTCGCTTGGGAGAAAATATAGGCTGAGGAGTGCTGAGAAACACCTCAGGAAAACAGGGATAGTGTTCTGGGAACAAGGCTAATAGTCTGGAGCTAGAGCTAGTTTTCAATACACCAACATGATTGACGGAACGAACTAGATACAGTCACTACATTAGAACCCCATACCTTGTGCTTACCAGGCCAACCTTTAGGTACACCAGTCTTAAATGTTTTCTTGGTGTGTAATGAATAACTGCATAACATCTGTTGGCCTGCTCGGTTATATTATTTGGATGTTATACTATCAGTGAAAGTTCGCTGGTTTGAGCCCCATTGATGCCACAGCCATCTGTGGCTGAGAGTCTAAGAGAGCAAAGCACGCACTGCTCTCTGGGTTGTGGGGGGGGGAGGGGAGGGTGCCATGACTCTGTCCCTGTCAAATCACAGCGACCCTAGCCAATCACAGGCCAAGGAGGTTATCGCTTTCCTCCGGGTGCCTTCAGCTGCCCTGTGTCGCAGTCTAGGAAGCACCTCGAAAAAGCTGCAGTGCTTGGCTGTGTGTCTAGGAGGAAGCACATGTCTGCTGCACTCTCCAGGGCTGGGAGATGCCGAATGACAGAGGAAGGTTAACTAGCTAATGTGTGGGAATCACTGATGAAGAGCTACAAGATAAACCATGCACAGCAATAAATGGAAACTCTTTACATGAGAATACACACATGTTTTGTGTTTTAAAGTGACTGCTGACACCAAAGGTTTTTTAGACTCTACAAAGTGCTGAAAATCAATTAATGCTTAAAAAAGTTTGCATTTAGTGCTACATGCAGGAAACAACATGGATCTAATGTAAACTAAAATTACTTCAAAATTCTGTTTGTGGAAAGAAAAATGCCCACAGTGACTGGTTTATGAGAATAAAAATAAAACAGTATATGGCCTGATATGTAATAATATGGCATGTAGTAATTATATGTAGAAATATGGCCTGATCAATAGCTTGGCTAGTTTTCAAAGGTCTGCTATGGCACCCAACACTGGCCTTCCATTGAACGATTACTGTTCTGAGGATATAATCATGCACATGACCAAAACATCAATAAAGATCACAGTCCATAGACCACTCGGCCTTAAGGGACATTACAGGAAACCA
Source organism: Electrophorus electricus (assembly GCF_041902795.1). Lineage (NCBI taxonomy): Eukaryota > Metazoa > Chordata > Actinopteri > Gymnotiformes > Gymnotidae > Electrophorus > Electrophorus electricus. Next base: position 39,867,462 of record NC_137500.1, read on the forward strand.
CCTAGCAAGGGTGGAGTGAACGAAGCTGTAGCTTTGTCCGATCATGAAATCCCCCCCCCCCCCCCCCAAAAAAAAATGCAAGAAACACGGACTTGAACAACTAGTTATCCTCCTTGGCTCATGTTACTAGCATAACCCAGACATCCAGGTTTCACTTGTCAATCTTTGTGAGGATTTCTGTCATGTCTTTCCAGAGAAGCCACTCAGATGCTTGTCCAGGCCCTTGTCATCTGGACTACTACAGCTCACTCTTGGCCTCCCCGTACACACCACCTGGTATTCAGCCGTACAGCTCATCCAATCTTCAGGTGCTTCTACTTCACTCCACTTCCCTTACACACATGCACACGCGCTCTCAGCTCCAACTCAGCTGTTCCCAGGACTGCAATCTTCTGGACGGAGATCTCCGATGGGGTTCCTGGGATCTGCTGGAGCAACTCTCTCAGTTAGAAGGTCACAGCCCCTAGTGCTCCGATTACCACGGTAACCCGTTGCCTTCACCTACCACATCTTTCCAGCTCTTCTCTCAGCCCTTGGTATTTCTCAAGCTTTTCATGTTCCTTGTTCTTGACGGTGATATCACTTGGACTTGCCACATCCATCGCTACGGACCTTTTCTGCCGCATGTCCATTTGGATACTGCAGTCACCTACATTACAGGACCGGCCTGGGTAACAGTAATTGATATACATAGGAAAACTGCACAAGAGGCAAGTGCCCCTGCGCTGACAAATTCACACAAGTGCATTGCTGTTGCCAGCTTTCAAGACTTAAGATTTTTTAGCAATATGGCCTTGAGCCTTAATCCCTCATATTGTGGAATCTCATTACAGACAAAAATCATGTCTGAGCTAGCTGGAGCCCAAAGCAAATGACATTTTGGCAGAAAAGAGGTGTGTTAATGCTACAACAAACTCATCACCACAAAAGCTAGATGGCTGACAATGCCAACTGGACGGTGTTATGAATCTGACTACTGTGTTTAGTCTATACTGGTTTTGCTACCACACAGTTGCATCCAGACAATAAGAATAAGATAGAGCTTCACTGAGAACTGAATGTAACTGATGGCATTACTGTTGATGGAAAGGAACCTTTTCAGGGGACTGGCATTTTCAGTATTCTTTAAGCCATATCCAGACATCTTTACAAATCAGTCAGCACTCAGACACCTGTGTCATAGCCTTTAAACGAGGTCTGATCACTACATTCAGTGTCCTTGATTACTGCAGGATTACATTTGACATGAAACTGACACCTGCACCTTCACTGTGATCAAGACTTAAAGCCACTATGTGCATTTCTGGCACTGTTAAACACTAGAGCCAAAAGGAAAAGTAAGCAGATTGACTTTCCATTTTGAATACATTTCTGAATAAAAGTCAAAGCTCTCAATTTTTCCATGTTGCCTCATAGTTAACATGGTGCACATTTATAAAGTACAACTCTAATCAGAGAACAGTGCAGCACCTGAAGACTGACATTTAAAACAAACAGAAATGGCAACAGAATGACTCAATCATTTGATAAATGCCAGTAATACAAGTCAGTCCTTCTAGTCTGACCACATACACCATTTGAAAATGGGAAATTCTCGACACCAAGTATATTCAGAGCAGGGCAGACAGGCGTTTCGTACCGAGCTCATAATCTGCCCTCCCCTGCACCGTGGCCCCATGAGGAGGGAGGGGCCACTTCAGTGCTTCCATCTTCACCACACACAGTACCACAAGAGCCTAAATGTCCATCACTTAAATCATAAAGTAGACTTAGACTCTACTCTCACAATCATATAATCTTAAAATAATATGATTTACAAAAATGTAAAATAAAAGTAATAAAAACTAACAAAAAATAAACAAACAAGTAAAACAGAGTTGATAAATGGCTCATAATTGTATAAACCATGGCTATTAAATAATTCATTAAATCTGGGTATACACTGTGTAATTATTGTGATGTTTATGCAATCAGGACAAATCACAGTAACGTGGCATGCTCCATGAGAGTGGATTTAGCATCTCTGTGACCAGAGACAGCTCCAATTATCTGTCCAAATCTCAGTGACAGCTGCCATGACACACAACTAAAAACAACCAACAGGGAGCGACACAGAATTACGCTCAACTCAACGCCAACTTCAAATCAATGGCAGGATAGCAAACTGAAAACGAAGTGGGACTCAAAAGAAGAACGTTTGTGGAATTGTGGCAGCAGAGAGAATGCCTTTTTGATGTCTTCTTTTGGCAAAAATAAGTCGCACATAGATGCTGAAAGCATATGATCATAATTTTCTATCTTGGGATTATTGCCAGAGAACTTTATTGTTCAGTCTGACATTCCGCGAGTGAGATCGCATAGTCTGTCATGTGATTTGGTCAAAATGTCAGCATCTCATACCGTGTGAACAATGCAACAAACATGTACAACTCCTGGAACTCAGTGTAAAGCCTTCTTACAAAATACTGCCAAGAGGCCAAGTATACCTGCATATTGCATACTGAACTTTCAGAAACTTTACCAAAGATAACAAGAAACAAGATTAATTGTTGAACTGTTTTTTTTTTTTGCTCCTTGGATTATATTGTAGGCTTCTATATAATTTTTGTAGCTGCTACATTTAGCGTGCCAGCATTTTGGCTGATAGTCATAAGAGTTTGAAAAGTACCATTACTGAAAATGACCTCAAGCGTGAAGAGATAAAACACAAGTGTGCCAATTCTACAGGTGCCTCAACACTGACAAGTCTGTCTGTGGAGTGCATTGGGGTGTTGAGGCCTGTTCCAGGAATAGTATAAACAGTTTTGTTACTGATTTGCAGTTTATTGTATTCCCACTTAAGCAGTGTCTTTCCTATAGATGGGCATCAACACTGATCGGGGCAATAGATGAGAGAGAAAAAAAAAAGTAGCTTGCAACAACAAAGAGACATTCATTGCAACAATTCCACAGAACAAGATAGCTAGGGTGTGACCACACCACAAGTATGCACCTGGAAATATTATGAACTGTATTATATTACTTGGAATTGTTCTATGAAGCAGTATTAATTACACAATAATTGGCCTTAAACTGCATTCATGCCATGGCTATGACTAAGCTAAACAAAGGGGAAAAAAAGAAAAAGCTATTGGGTCACAGTGAAACAAATGCTTTTACATGAGTTTACTTTATTGTCATAAAACACCTACTATAAACAGTCAAAGGCTAAGCAGGAAAGCTCAAATGCCCACATGAACTGAACTTCCACTGGTGAGGCAGAACACCTTGTAACGATGAGTATATGCACAGTAAAAGGTTTTGAGTTTTCAGTGTAAAGGTCAAAGAATGGCCTTTCTTAATGGCAGAGCTTATGAGGCATATCAGTGAAATGATGAGAATGCCATTTTAACTTAATTCAACACAAACAATGGATGCTTTATTTTTATCGTGCTTTAAAAAGAATGCTCTCTTTCTAGAGTATTTTTCCTAACTGTATATCTGCTGCCTTTCATTAACAGTTAGTAAACCTGAGCCATACCAATCTCTGCAAGACACTTGTTTTCCAGTTCAGCAAAAGACAAACCCGACAGTATCGTTAAAGTATGTTAAGACACTGTAAGGCCAGCAATCCATCATAGGTTAAATATACATGCCTTTACTAAGAGTACAGCACTAATCTCCTCGCTAATTAAACAAATGTACAAGGATAATCACAGCACGGAGCAAATGGCTGCATGAGTCATTGTGTTTGCAAGGTGACTTATTAATGCCAGAATTTATTATTATCATCATCATCATCATCATCATCAGTATTAACTAACTACTTCCAACATCTCTGAAATTCTGTGAAGTCCTTGCCTGGACTCCGAACTAATGGTAGAGGATGGAACAGTATGTCAAATAAAAGACAATTCAATTCACTGCACAAAGTAGAGGAGGGAGGGTCCAGAGTGTCAGGTCAGCCTCATCAGTCAGATGTACGCTGCAGGAAAGGCATTTGGCTCTACAGAATGCGTGATGGAAATACAGCGCAGGTTTCCACTTCTTTGATTCTGATTTTATTCACTTGCAAATTCTGAATTTGAACTGACATTAATACGGACACCACTGGCAGCAGTGTTCCAAAAAAAAAAAAAAAGTAAGCGCACGCATGCACGCACGTACGTACCAACTTATATAAAATGATGTTGGATTACAGACGTAATGGCCTGACGATCCAAGCCTGCTAAGTGTAGGCATACTCAGCTCAAGTCTGCCCTCTGGTGTACATCCGAGGTATTTCCTGTGCCAAATCCAACCTTTAGTGGTGTGGCACACACGCTCCGCCCACACACAGACGGAGAGTTTGATATCTATAGCGCTTTAGCCTGGCCTCAATGTCAAAGATTTTGCCAGTTGCATTCTGAGTGGCTATTATACTGATCAAAGTTTTATTGTTCCAGCTAAATTCAGCCTTAGCGAATAGTTGCAATTGAGTATGCAAAATAGTCTTTCATAAACAGTTCATGTTATCTCATCATTCCAAGTAAGTGAAGAGTTCTGCTTACAGGAGTTAGCAAGAGAAACACAGCTTGCTGGCTATGGACAAAGCCTTATATTTCAAGCATGGCCAGCTGTCTGTGAACACCTACCAGGCATCTGATTTTGCTGGTTGTGTCAGTTATGCGAGATCATGTGAAATGGCTCACAGAGAAAGGCATAGCTGTGGCTTACGCAGGGACACAATGAAGACAACAACATGGCATCTGGGTGATGAAATATCATAACTGGAACTCAAATTACTCGTGGGCACTAAAGTGGAGAGAATTACTACAGACTTACATTTACTGACATGGTCTCTCCAACTGTTTTGATTTCATTACAGGCACAGGACAGGACATTACAGGACATCCCACATCCAGCAGGGCCATTGTATAGCTACTCGTTTACCCGGGGAACCATGTGTCTATTTTCAAGATTGCCTCCTTATTTAAGTCATGCCAAAATTGCAGGCTTGTGATTGGTCATCAGTCAGTCAAATTTCCTTTTCCTGAAATAGTATGCAGGTCTTGGTCAGGTGAAGTAGCGCAAGATTAGTGGTCAAGTGGACCCACTAGTGGACTAGTGTCCACGGACGTGGTGCTAGGAAGTAGTCTAACGATATTCATATCACCACAACATCTGCACGTACGTGTCACATGACTCATCACCACCAAAGCTATGAATGTGACTTCTTTTCCAATCCATGGTGGAAAGCCACTCACAGTCAAACCCGCCTGCCGAGGGTTTCTTGAGTGGTCCAATAGAAACCTTTAAAGTCTGACAAGCTAAAATTTTACAAACTCTCATTGGCAATTTTTTTTTCCAATTGGATAGATTTTCTATTGAGAAACTCTGACTAGTTTAAAGAACATACATGAGAATAACTATCCAAAAATATTTGATCTAAGACACACGAATCATTTGTAGGAGTGTGCTTACTACCTAAATGTTATACAAGCCACTAATATTTTGCCTATACAGGCCATAACACCTCACTGACTAGCAATGCCAGCTAGATCCCGACACACCTCAGCTCAACCCCATCAAGCTACAATAACTGTGTGTTTGATTTATGTAGCAACTCTCTCATATCTCATACCTAAGGTTGCTTCACAAAAACCTCTGGTGGGAGAGAAAAAAAAATGTCGAGGAGAGTAAGCAGAATAGCGTACCAGGCAGGTCCTGAGTCAGCACAACTCCACTCCGCTACAGAAACCATGCCCGGCAGGTCCTGAATCAGCTCAGCTCCACTCCACCCAGCTACAGAAACCATACCTGGGAGGTCCTGAGTGAGTTCAACTCCACTCCACTCCACCTAGCTACAAAAACCATGCCCAGCAGGTCCTGAGTCAGCTCAAATCAATCCAGTACAGCGACAGTAAGGCCAACATGGTACTGCAGTCCAGTCACTCACTAATGAATAATACAGCTTTGGAAATTACATTTGATTTAAAACATATTTAAACTTCAGAGTAAACAGGCACTTACAGAAGTGAGAGAAGTGAAACGTGCAACGTGGGTTGGAAAATCTGACCACATTTTGATCCTCTTATATAATACCTGCTGGTTGCCATCCCCTTCCTCATGAGGAAAGTCCAAAGCTTACACTATGCACATTCTGCACTACTGAATGGGAAAACTTTACATCATGTGTAAAATATAGAACAGGGCTAGAACAGAGCACCAAAAATACTTACAGACTATTAAACACAAGCAAGAACTCTGACAGATCCTGAAGAAGTAAAAAAACAACAAGCAAAAAAAAAATAATAATGCAAGAATGTCCAGAGATTCTGAGCTCCCCGAGTGACGCAGTAGTAATGGAGAATATCCAGAGTAATGTAGCAGATCCACTTAAATACACGCACACAACAGCAAAAAGCAACAATTTCCCAGTGACTCACCATGCTCTCAAGTCCCCTGGGGAATGTTTGGATTTGTTCAATGACATGTTCAAATAGGTGTTGTACACGACCCTCAGAGGCATTGCAAATATCAGTCAAGATACCATAGTATCTTCAATAAGACTTAGGAACAATTCTTATAAATTATTCCTGCACACCATCATATATAAAACTAATATATATTAGACTAAAGGGGGGGGGGGGGGGCGTCTGATTAATACATTTTCTATACTACCAAATAATTCATACGATTTGATTCTACTCCAGGGAGCTCATGATTTCTCCTCTCAAAGACATGGACACAGCTCTACCAACAAGAGATGGCATGTGAGCACATCAATCTTTGTATAATGCTTAGATTAGGAAACAAACAGGTGCAAGATCTCACAGCTAGCCACAGGAAAACACGGGGCTGAGGCAAGAACAGCAGCCATCAAGCCACACTATGCTTTTTGTATTTTATGTATATTTTCAGTGAATTTGTTTCAGTGAACTCAGTCATATTTCACACAATAACCAGAGGGCATGGTTATTGAAGGTAATAGGCTCAAGTGTCTTGTGTTGTTGCTTGCAGATCTAGGAGATCAATGGATGCTATTCTAAGCCTTGTCAAAGTTAAGTGAATTTTTATTTGCAGTTTTCCATTTTGTTTTAAATATGCAATTTACATATATACCAAGAGTCATAACTAACAGCCAGAAATAGTCTTTTAGTTGGCCAACTCTCTCTAATGGCCTTTAGGTGGCTGCAGAGACAACAAAACTACTTCAGAACGATTATGAAGCACTTCTACTGAATGGACACTGGGTGGCGACATACAAGCACAGTACATATCTTAACCGCTTTCTACATCTCAGCACATCTTGAAAACAAAAATGTCCTTTAAGCAAATATCACTACACTGAAATACCCAGCAACATACCAAGCAATGTTGGGCACCTGCACCTTAGGACAAAGTGATTTAGCACAACCTGAAACATCAGGTAAAACCAAGACAGTCAAGAAATTCTGCATCAGTTTGTGGACTGTGACGAACACAACTTCACAACTGTCTTGCTTAAACAGGTGCCACATTAGCAAGTGTTTCTTGACTCTTGCCTTGAGTGCAGGTCAACAGCTTTTGTGGTAGAGATGGTATCATGTTTCAGTATATAACAACATGAGTCAAATTTTGTCATATGAAAACTATGCTGCCTGCCACAAAGGCAGCTACTGAGTCGTGCTCAGTCATGCCACCACACTGCGGCTTACGTTCCTCAAGACATTCCTCAATATCTCCGCTGGTGAAAGGCTATCGGGCCTCCCAGCCTTTGGTCATTTTGATGATGTTCATCAGTTGCTATTCAATAGGGCTGTTAATAAAGAAACAAGGACCAGGTGACTCCTTGACTTTATTAGATGACAAACATCTATTGCAACAACTGCAATACTGTAATCTTAAATAACTATGTCAATTAATCAGACAATAGTCAATCACATTTTATACATTAAACCCATTCTAGTTAATAAAGGGCTAATCCAGAGTGCCACAATCAAGACCAGGGGGGGGGGAGAAAAAAAAAAAAAAAAAAAAAAAAAAAAAAAAAGTTGCACGAAGTACACTCTAATGCAAAACTGTCTCCCTCTAGCAGTCTTTGTGCTTCCAATATCAGGACACATTCACCAGAGAGAGAGACCTTATGAGCCCTTTCAGGATACAGTGATCAGGGACAGTCGTGTGTGGACACAGATCAGAATGTCCCCTGTCCCCACCCGCCCACCCCCAGTTATTCAAAAACAACTTTCTACTTCATGAATAGAAGAACGTTCATCTACCAGCCTATACTAAGCAACCTAATGTGAGAGACAAGATTCCCAAACCATTTACTGTATGTTACTTGTCACTGAAGTGATTCCTGCTAAAATTTACAAGGAACTGTCAGGATCTCAATATGACAAAGATAAAAATGCCCAAACTAGCAGCCCACATAACTGAGTGAGAATGGTGCAACTGCTGACATTCACACATGAATGAAGGGAGGACAATGCAAGCAGACCATACTGCTGTGTGTGTGTGTGTGGGGGGGGGGGTATAAAGTTCTCCATCACTACTGTATAAATGATGATGGATCCATGTCTGCTGCACTCTACTATGCAAGTAAAGGGAAAGCCCCAAAAATAGCATTCATATGTTCAATATGTTAATATGAAAACAATGCCATGAAAAAATATTATGCAAAATACCACTGCTGAATCCAACCAGACCAGTTGCTGCTCTCTCCATACAGCCCATGCCTTTACAGGCACACCTCCTCAGGCCTTTTAACAAGTAAATAACGAGCCTTCTCAAGAACTGCCTGGTTTTCTGCACAACTGGCTCCAAAAGTGTAATCTGATCATATGAAGTAATAAAGAACAGAGACAGCCATATTTATCAGAGGAATACAAAATGTTACACAAATGGTTTAATAGAAATGGTAACTTCAATGATCAATGAAAAAGGGTGTAACTGGAGAGTGGAGTTCCCATTAGTACAACAGGTACAGGGTAGTCTAGTAAAGAGAGATCTGTGATATAACAAAGTTATTGGGGCGCATAAGAGTGGAATGGTGAGCAAAGGGATTTCTTAAAACGTGACCCTCCACTAGTCAGTCTGGCTCATCATTCTCAAATAGAAGTAATTCAACATAGCTGGTACTTTCCTTAGGCTGTCCTACAGTACAAAGAAGGCAGCATTGACAAAGAAACCAAGTATGTTAACCATAGGTCAGCAGGCCTAATGAATCTGCCAGTAGGAAAACTAGAGAATTAGATTGGTATTACTGGGAAGGAGAAAACCACTGCCATCAACTAAAAGATAATAGCCAAATGGTGCTACTTGTCTCATCACTCCATGTTTGCTGAAGGCCATCTGGATGGTCCACAGGACTACTGAAGAAATGTTCTATGCAGAGGTTTAGACAAAGCCATTTCACTTCAAGGACCTGACCCAAATTCCCTTAAAATGCTGTGGTGTGATCTGAAGCAGGCCAGTCAAGCAAGACACCCCAAAAATATACATGGACTAAAATGGTTGTGTGGATGAATGGGCACAATACCTTCTAACAAGACTGCTTACTTACCACGTACAGAAAGTGTCTGGTTGACGTTAGCACAAGTAAAGGAAGTACCACTATTTGCTAAGTACTTCTTACATTAAAGACCAGAATTGGTCTTTGAATAAAACATACGTCACTGGAAATGTGAAATTTCTCAAAAACAACTAAACCTTTTTATTATTGATGACTTGATAAAGACATGACATATTTAACAAAGAAATCCATGGCTCACAGATTGTTACAACTGTACATTGTAAATTCAACACCTGGGTAGAAATACTGGATTGCCTTCTATCCCCATGTTCCCATTACCTCATCACCATGACTCACGTGTCCATAAAGCACAACATATGAATCATTAGATAATTCATCTACTGACAAAGGCCAGTCTCAGGAAGGACTAGCCCTTCCTGTACACCTCAATCTTTGTCATTTTTAAAGTAGGAATTTTTTCACGCACATTGCAATATGTTTACAGAAATACTGTCAGTGGTGACATGCATGGACTTGAATGACTCAAGAATGTGACTAATACCCGCCAGCTGTTGTTAGTAAAGTCTGCATGGCATCCCAGGTCAGTGCAACTAAATAGCTCCTCATAGCACCTGTCATGCTCTCCCACCTGCCGAAGCCTCGCACTCCCACAGAGGCCTCGCAAAAAGACAAAAATAATCACAGGCTTTCCACGCGGTAGGGGTGGGGTGGGGTTATAGGAAGCTTTACCAAACCAGCCCTACGGCTGCTGCCGAGTCTAGACAGTGAATGAGGCTCATCAGAAATGGAGCCAACGTATAATAGTAACAAATGCTTTTATGATTCTAGATAGTATTGAGATGAGATCAGTGAAAAGTCCAGTGAGTTCTCAGCTGATGTTGAGTCCCTGGGTGCACAGGCCTCTCAGTGCGAGAGTGTGAGGGAATGGCCTCAGGGTATGTGGATATGCTTTACAGAGATCTAAAGCCAGTCAATGTGGGAGCTCCAGGCACTGCAGACTACAAGTTTAGGCAGAAACCTCGATTCAGCCTTCACAGGCCCCTTCAGAGAAGAAGGGCAGCTACTGTCAGAGTGTTAGCAGTCAACTCACTATACAAATGCCTCCTGGTTCTCTCTCTCTAAGAATGTCCTAACAGCACATTACCGCAAACAAAACAAGACAGAAAAAACTTGACGGCATGCTTTAAAAAAGGGCGTCATCATTACCAAACTTGGCCAATAACTCTCAGATTAAATTGGAACAAACAAAAAAGATGAAATGTGAGGACCAGCTCCTGTGTGATACTAGCTCTTGAACAGATGGTCAAAAGACCCGTGTGAGAGCATCGTTAAGAGGAGGAGGTCACCAGGCGTCATCCTGTGACCCAGACAGGAGCACGTCCCGTCACCTCCACAGACAGAAGCTCCAGCAAGGCCCGAGACCACTGGTGCGAAGAGTGAGCATAAACAAACAGTCGGCCTTCGCCAGTAGTTTTCCCACTCTGCCTGCACCCAAGACAGAAGATGAGCACTGAGCAAACAAGCTCTGAACTGAAGCTGCACTCGGCCGTCCCTCTGCAGAATTTGGTTCCATGGTGTTATGAGCACAGCCTGGGTCCCAAATGGACTATAGAAGAGCAATGATACAACAGACAGAGAATTACACCGACCATCATATAACAGAGGATATTCTTTTGATAAAGTTCGTCATGTGACCAACAGTCAATTTTTACAGTCAGCCATTTGAAATCATAAAATGTTCACCCCAAAGGAAAGACACACCAAACACACCAAAAAGCAGTTTCATCTCCCTAAATGCAGTCAGCCAAGAGAGAAAAGGTAAGACAAATTTGGGCTCTGGAATGGCAGGGAGGGTTGTGCTACTGAGTGTTATGGCAGCTTGGTGGCAGCTCAGACAAGCATGCAGACGGGCATAAAATCAGGGCTGGCTGGCACGCAGGGTAGGAGCGGAGAGCAGCGAGATGGCCGGCAGCCAGCCAGCACTGGCAGTGCCAGCGAAACAATGATTCAGTGCTAAAGGCTAAATACAGTGGCATGGTGCATGCTAAAGCCAGGGCCCAGCTCCCTTCAGCCTCCACACACAGGGAAGGATTATTTTAAATAAAATGAGAAGGAGAACCACTATAAACCCTCCTTGATCAGACCTCGCCAGAGCATAACACACAAGCTCAGCAGGGCCGGGAGAACCAGTTGTATGGGAGTCATTACCATGTCCATGTATGATCAGCCCCCAAAGGCTGTTCAATACAATATTATCACCACCACAATATGGTCTGGCAATATGCAAATATGCCTTCCAATAAATGAGAAATATTTGTGTGTGCTGTAAGGGTGACTACCAACCTCAGACTTTGCCAGTGAGTGTTCTGTGGGTGTTTTGATGAAGCACCACATTCATATCCACTTCCAACAAACAAATCATTTTGGTCAAAATAATTCAGGCCACTCTTCAAACCACATCACCAGTGGGATTTAATATACTGCAACGCCTGCAATGTGATCCAATATAGCTGCATTGTATTCTGTTTATGCAGATATACAAATAATGATCTCACTGGGTTGACTCAGCTGCCCTTAGACAGCTTCTCATTGACGTGATCTGTTTACCATTGACAGTTAGGCAGAAGTCAGCATTTAGCATAGCACAGAGGCTACATCTGGACTGGAGCTTATACTAGGACAGTGAGAGCGTGCCAGTTACAAGGTGCAGATCACAGGCTTCTAGGGAACACAGATAAGGACCTTTGTTCTAGAAAGCAGCGCTTTGACAAATAGCCTGTATTCTAACTTCAAAGATGAACGCTAACAGACATGAAAGTAAAGCCATGGCACATGCAGCATGTAGTGTGTGCAAAAAAAAAAACAAACCTAAATCAGCTCCCTGAAAATCACTGCAACAAGTGATACAAATTTGTATATTGCAAACCAAGCAAAAAAATAAATGTAAAAATAAAACCCCCTGGGGGTGGCAGAGGTCAGCTGTTGTACACTAGCATCCACTGTGTGCGTGTTGACCTTCTATCACACAGCCCACCCTCACGACATAAGGAAGGGAACTCTCATTGTGCCTGTAACAGAGCACCAGAAGCACACAGGCCTATGCACAAGGCCATCCGCTCCAGCCAGAGACTTCCTGCTCTGTCTAAAGCCCCTGCAGGATAGACACCATTGGACAGGAAAGTCCTGATATTTAAAAAGTTGAAAAGAACGCAACTGCCAGCCTTAAACTACCAGTTTTACTACTAATTCACCCAGACTACCTGGCGAAAACACTTCCCTCGACGTGACCAATAAAAATGTTTTTTTTAAAACGGTAAGACTGGCGACAAGTTCTGATTAAAAACCTCCTTCCACAAGAAATCTAGTACAGTCAACTGATGCACCTGAAACTTCTCCAAACATCTCACACTACTCCCTTGACACTGTGCAGTAACGGCACAGCTGGTACAACTCAAACCCCGTGGAAGTCCCACTCATCAATAACCTGTGGTCAGAAGTGAGTGAGACGGCAGATGCAATTCCTCACGTCTGGCTCACCAGCTCAATGAATCGTCAGTTTGAAAGATGATTCTCCACTGTGGCTTTCTCACACTAAAGCAACAAAGAAAACCATAGAAGCTTTGTATACTCCTGATTTAATCAAAACCATCAGGGCATGAACTAATCCTCAATGTTGAGGTCTCGTATAACAGCCACTGTGAAAGAGCTGATGACTAAAGCAAAGGAGAAGCTATTTGAGATTTACAACAGAGCAAGAGGAAATCATATTTGCCTGGGGACTCGTTGTTGAGACCCAATTTTAAAATGGAAAGATCTCATGAATAGGATGTTTGATACTAATTAAGTAAAAGCAATTTTGTCCTAGCTGTAAAAGTAGAGGTCTATTAGGCTATTGCTTTTATAGAACTCCATAAAGTCCACAATGGTCGTTTCACAGCAGCTTCCTACCCATGATCCCAGCAGCTTCCTACCCATGATCCCAACACACTACCCACTCCCTCCCACTGCCAGACAAACACTAGATGAGCTTAGACGAGATTAGATCTACTTAATATACATGGTGTATAGCAAAAATGTAATTGACAATTAAGACATGAGTGACTGAATTAACCTCCAGTAGCAATTCAATAGCCTCAAAGAGCACGAGCAAGCAAAGCCTGTTCTATTTACTATCAATTCTGTTGCTCAAAATGGGGCATACAATATCCACAGGAGCATCAGAGTTCATGGGTAATAAAATCCGCTGCGGTTTTCTGTCGCTCACCTGCCTGCCGCGCGTGCAAACAAGGCTTCACAATGAAATGCTCTTTACATATGAATGTGGTACACAGCAGCCCTCCAATTACACAAATAAAGCACCAACATGTGAGCTGCACTAAAGATGTCCTTTGCTTTGAATCCTCAAAAGATATATAACATGGGGGACAACCAAATAAAAAATATATACAACTGTTGTCCAGTGTGGCAGACGAGCTTGAGGAGTGAACAGCAGACTCAAAGTCCAAATAATGGGGCTGCTCTCCACATAAAAGGAAAATGGTACACTTGGAGAATCTGGGTTTAGATTGACATGGTACACTGGAGGAAAATCAACGAGGAATGTCATCATTCCTGAGGATGCACGTCATAAAGGGTGTCATCACCCCAAAAAGATGAACACGAAAAACAAAAGCATTGAGAAACTGATACACAGCTCATGATTTCCCAGGGCTGCCGTTGCTAAAACATATTTGCTTAGGAATTGAACAATGAAGTAAATATTTGTTATGTAAGAAAATCTATCCAATGGTCAATAGTGTCAAAAGGCTTCAACTAAGGTTCTGAATCAACATCACACCATCCACTCAAAATGGCAAAGTTATGAATCATAGCCACAAGTTTAATTCTCTAAGGAACTAATAAATACTGAAAAGAGAACTGAAAGTGCCAACATAAACATCACTCTTAGCCTAAATACAGAAGTCAGACTTCAAGTGGTGAGCAGCATTTTTTAAAGTAATAAATAAAATAAATATCAAAAACACCAGCACAACTTTTTAATTCTGAAGTTTGAATGAACTGGACTGAATGAAAGCATTTTCATATTCCAAAAATTCCTATGCAGGAAGAAACATTCATTTCCTCCAAAATAAAACATTTTAGGTCCTAATTCTGATGGAGTCAACAGAGTGCAGGCAGATGCCGTGCAGGTCACTGTCCCTTTAAGAGCACAGCCTGCTGAAAGTGAGTTAGGCCATATATGAGCCCCAGCTACATCACACCCTCATCCACCCTTTATCTTTTCTGGCCTGGACAGACACAGTGAAAACATTTCCTCTCCTCTCCAAATCCACTCTATTCCACAGGGATTATTAATTGGAGATATTGGCTAATCTACTTGCTTTCCACACAGATAATGATTCACTGAGAGTCCCGTGAGCAGCTTCTAACACTGCCAAGAGCAGATTGCATTCAAAAAGAAAACGTGATAATCTCCCTAAACAGGGCCACCAGCCTGCACTGTAACCCTAGAACATTACAAAGGCACTTTAATATAATTTGTGCTGAGTTAGATCAAGTGGTGTTTTGGAGGATTTGAGCAAAATGAGAAATAAATACAAAGCAAAGCAACTGATGAAAAACTCAATAAACAACAACTCAGCTAGCCAGATTCAGATTTCAAATTACATCATACTGTGACATCAGGGCACACAGCTGACCTTGTAAGATCGAAAACTGTTCAAGTACAAATACATTTTAAAAAGTAACCAAAAAGCTATAAGCAAGGAAGTACAAATTTAAGACTAGTAAACATTTATGTGAATATACAATTTATCTCATGAAAAAGACAGCAAATTTTGACAAGCTTTGACGTGCATTCCTAGAGCACAATTTGTGGTCACAAGACAAACAGTTATAAAGTCTGCGTGACCTTTATCCGACTTCTTGCGGTTGTGTCAACCTTATGTCACCTGGATCCTTACTAAGCCTTACAGGCTGTTTCACTGAGGCAGTTATTCATTTCCTCGATATCCACATAATCACACCCAAAATATGATTCATACATTGTCACAGGTGTCCCTCCCATACTGAGCCCTACACAAAACATAAGAATGAACCCTACCCTAAAGAATCAGTAAATTACTATTTCAAAATAATGATTTATAAGGCTAAAACGACACAGGAATACAACAGCAAAATGCCTACCATCTGTGCTCCAATTAGCACTGTCATTTTGGAAAAAGTCATTTAGGCAGTGTAATACTAGTATAGCCTATTAAGAGTAAACAAATCATTAACATTTACCAAATAACCCTTAAGGTCAATTTTCTCATATTCCTGCCTCATCATGAGCATCTTTGCTTAATGTTTTAACTAGGGAACATGATTTCACAGACGATGGTAGGGTTGAGTGGTATCTCCAAAAATAATCATACATCAATAAAACAATATACCTATTGTGCATGATAACAGTTATCAAATAGTAGTAAATATTTATGATTTTTTTTATTCTATCAGCACAAGTGCATCATAGAACACTTTTCCTAAGCTTCATTGGCACAACCAAAGCACTCAAACATTCTCATGACTTGCTGCAGCTCTCATGTTAAGAACTTCGATGAAATGCTTGACTGTGACACACCAGGTAAATTAAAGGCTCAGTGTAATGCATTACATTACAGTGACCGTTGTTCCCCCCTGCCCCGTTTGAGTCTTGGTTCCTCTCAAGGTTTCTTCCTCATGCTCTTGGGAGTTTTTCTTTGCCAATGTCACCCTTGGCTTGCTCACTGGGGGCTTGGACTCAGACATGTGTAAAGCTGTTTGTGACAACAGCTGTTGTAAAAAGTGCTATAACTAAACTTGTCTTTGATTATTATTGTGGACTTTCGAAATGAAGAAAGCCAAAATAACTGCATTAATTACAGTCTTGGATAAGGCCACTACACCTGAGTGTCTTTGATGCTGACTCACACTCACATGTATGCTCTGGGACTGAACTGACAGGTCCATTAGAGTGTCAAATGAAGTTCTCATTATTCCAGAAGGGTCTATTAGCAAGCGCCATCAAGCACACAGCAGTCGCAGCTATACCACGGTCTGCAAAAACACTGACGGTCACACTAATGGCCACTCACCTGATAATTGGAATGCTTATAATAAATTTAGTATTTAGTATATTTCATACATGTTTATACTCTCTTTAGAATTAAAGGCTAACAAGACTAAAACATAACTTCAGGGATAAACCCCAATACCTAGAGCTCAGATTAGGCACAATACACATTTTAAATGGAAGGTGACCAGGAGAATGGCACAAGCACAATTACTGTCAGTCACCCTGATTTATGCTAAACCACGCAGTGCTGATAGATATCACTTGAAACAAGCACATTTCAAATGAGAAAAGCAAATAAAAGACAACTCACTATTGCAGCTGTACAAAATAAAGAACATTCAGCCTTTTATATTAAGAAGTGGGCTCTGCCAGAAGAAATAAAATTATCAACACGTTCAAACTAGAATAATAAACCCAGCATCTTTCCACTAAGGCTCATTCTGACACTCACCTATCTTCCTCTCCATCGACAGGCAGGTTCTTCAGCAGACTGGCCGAGGCCGTTAAGGCACTGACTCCACCACTCTCCTCAGGACCTGAGGAGGTGCCAGCTTGGGAGGCACATTCACCAGCCGCTAGCTTCGGAAACGCCAGCAGAGACTGATGCTGAAAGAGAAGGCGCTGGGCATCCTCTAGCTGCGTGGCCATCAGCGAGGGCAGAGTAGCATACAGGGCACTGACAGGAGGATGGGACCCAGCATCCTTACCACCATCATGAACCAAGCTGGACTGAGGATCACTCTGGTGACTGGGAGGCACATTTGATGTGGTCAGGCTCGTTGTAACTGCAGGGACAAACTGGGTTGTTAGGCCCTGACTGTTAAGTGGCGCCTGCTGTTCAATAGAGAGCTGAGAAGAGAGCGGTTGGCCTTGGGGCTTCTTGATAACCCCAGACCCTGCAGACTGTACCAACTGTGGCATCACCCCACTAGCAGGGGCCTGGACCATCTGGGGCGAGGGTGTCTGCTGTGGTTGAAGAAGACTGTGTGGAAGTGAATGAGCTACAGCAGGTGGCTGGGGAGCCTGCATCATCTGAGTGTTTCCTGCTACAGCCACAGGGGGTACAGAACATGGCAGTGTTTGTGCTGATCCAGGAGGTGTAGCCTGGATGATCTGCTGAGATTGGGTAAATTCAGGTGGCAGACTGCCACCTTGGCTTAATGGATTGACATGCACTGATGCTACCTGGGCTGCTGCAGCTGGTTGCTGTGCATGCGGGTAAGCCATCTGCTGCTGGGAGACTCCTGGCAGACCCTGAGCTGAAGTCAGCTGTGCTGCCTGGGCATATGTGAGCTGCTGTGGGGGTGATGGATGCCCGGTGGTTGTCTGCAGTCCTACCATGCTGACTGGCACCTGCTGCTGAGTGCTGGCTGGCAGTGGGGTGGCACTGGCCTTCAGGTGTTGGTGTACAATGTCCTGGCGTTGCATATGAGGCTTAGCAATGCTAGCAGGAGTGGAGTAGTCTGCCATCTGAGTGGGTGGCTGTGGAAAGATCTGCTGCACAGCTGTAGAGCCTCCAATATCCAAACTGCCCACACTCTCAGAGTAGTGGCTCAGAGTGCTGACCGAGCCCCCACTAGCACTCTCTGAACATGAAATGGTGTCAGGTACAAACTGGCGAATGCTTTCCACTGATCGGGTGCTTGGCACATTCTCAGGCACTCCAGGACCTGGAGCCTCCTTGTCATAATACTCCGTGCATGTCCATCTGCCTTTCCTAAAGGGCTCTGAACTAGAGTCCAACTTAACCACTCTAAAGCGCGAGCCGGTGGTAGGAGGGGGCACTTGGGCCTGCTGAGGCTGTGCACTGGAGACAGAGGCAACACTTGTAGGCTGTGCCATGTCCACCAACCCTACATGACTGCCACTTGTTGAGCCAATAACAGCAGATGTTGTGGTGCTAGTCGTCATGCTCACGACACTACTTACTACACCACTTTGTTGCTGTATTAGGTTTATATTTTGGTTATGAGTATTATTCAAGCCAGAGGAAAAGACTACACTGCTACCATTTGCACTTATGCCACCTAAACCAGGCACATTGGAGTTTAATATATTAACATTACTAACATTGCTAGTTAAAGGCTTAATAACACTAACTGCAGCACCTGGCGCTGCCGAGACCATTCCCGCAGACGTTCCCAGGGCAACAGTAACTGAAGTCTGACCAATGACATTGGGAGTGCCAACAGAGACATTTTCCAGAATCCCTCCAACATTTAAAGACATTTTCTGGCCTTTGGCTGGTAAAGTCCCAGTGCTCGGTGTTGTGGTGGATGTCACCACACTGCCCAGCAGAATCCCAGCTTGCGTCCCAGTTGAGCCCGAGGAAGCGGCATGAGTATTTCCAGAGGGGGTGGCGTGAAACTGATGGTGATGAAGGGTGTGGTGGGTCCGGTGCTGATGCTGAACAGCACCGTTGACCATAGTCCCGTGAGGTTGAGGGAGGACATGCGGCTGATTCGGGGACACGGCGCCGGGGGTTTCTGCCTCGTGGAAGTTGCTCAAGGTTTCCTCAGATGAGCTTCTCTCAGCAGCCCCTGTGTCATTTGCCCGTGACAAGGAAACATCCAGGATCTCAGAAGAGCTCAAATCCTCTGTGTGGGATTCATCCAAGTCATCACAGCTCTCAGTGTCCTCTGTAATGCTGTTGTTGGTGCTGACAGAGATTTGTGCTGGAGTAACGCTGGTGATCTGAAAGCCACTTTTCTTTTTTATCTGTGCCCCTGCTGGAGTCAGAATGGGAGCCAACAGTGTTGACTGGGAATGGATGCTCAGGCTTTGGGGTGGGTGTTGACTTCCCAGTGACGACGCGGCAGGGGCCGGCGGCAGAATTAATGTCGAAGGCTTGTAATCATCTGCTGGCATCAGACTGCTGCTAAGGCTAGTACTTCCCTGTGATGCCAATGAGGAGGGAGCCCCACCAGCAGCGTTACTGGCCCCACGCCTCTGAACACTGACCGGCGGCGCCATTCTCCGAGCGCTCGCCGAGTCTCCTGTGGAGTCGGGCTGCTGCATCTCCAGGGGCGGCTTGGAAATACAGGCTACAAGAACTGCCGTGTTGACAAAGTTTTTTTCAAAAGGAATTTTACCTTGCCCGAGTAGTTTCCACATAAAACTAATGTCCACTTTCCAGCACCAGTCAGGCGCCGATAGTTCAACTTTTGTAACCTATTAGCTAACGTAGGTATGTAATCCACACACCCGCCCCGCCGCGGCTAACACGCTAGCTAGCGGAGCTAAGTTATACAGTCTCGGTGAGTAATGCTAGTATTGCTAGCCCACAACCCAGCCAGCGCCGGCTTGTTCAGCTGTTTATCTGACCCGTTGCCAAGAATGTTGAAGCTACTATTAATTTAACATAATATAAGTGTTATTGAATCCAGTCAATCCAGATAATAGCTAATTACTCAAACGCAGCAACGCTGGCTACAAGTGCATCGACACGGTATTCCCATCAGTTACAGCCAGACTGTAGCTAAGTGTTTAGAATATAACGTTATATCAACCAAACAATTATACTATCCTTCGACGTTGTCAGGCTGGCAGACTGTATTCAAACAGCGTAACGTTATTAGAGTTCTTGTTTACTCCATTTCTTCGTCTCTTTGTTGTAATCCAGTGCTAGCTATCTCCCTCAGCAGCCTGTGCTAATGCTGGATAGCTGTGACGGACCAGGGGGAGGAGACCGTGAGAACATGGCGACCGCGCATGTCCGTTTACAGCCAGACATAAAGCAGTCTGAGGAGAGGGGCTGGAGAGGAGAGGAGAAATAAGGCACGACTTGGAGAGGAGCTTAGCAAGGTGGGCGTAAGTTGTTAAAAAACAAACAAACAAAAAACTGGAGGGCAAAGTGTCAGTGTAAATAAGACAAGCGTTTGTAAATATTCGCACAACGCGCACTCATGACTTCAGATATAGACAAGCCCGGCCCCTGCGTAACCGGGTGAATGGGAGACTTATTTCGCTTGGACCTCAGAGGCTGTCACGGTGATGAGGGAGCATGGGCGTTGTCCTCATGTCCTAGTCCAAGTGATGCCAGACTTCATTTTCAAAGTAAAAACAAAAGAATAGCCAGAGATATAATTATAGATTAAGAAGTAGATAATTGTTCTAACTAGTATATTTTACCTCATTTGGATGATAAATATTAAATAAGTTAATTTGGGTCAGAAGCTTAACAACCCAAATAGATGCAGCCTATTGAAAAAAACAAACAGATATATTCATTAATACAGACAGAACAAACATCCACTTTACACACATAGTTGTCTTTTTGAAGTCAAACTAAAGGAAATAAATACCTAATGTTCTAGGCACAATACTATCAATGACTGTCATGTTAGGTAAGGGGCATTTTAAACACCTTAGTCTGGAGTAAGGTATAAAAAAGTTTTATAGCACAATGCAACACTATATAGGAGTGATGTTCCTCAAACATTTACATCGAAGCTATTGCAATCGAATATACTGTTTTGGATATGTCTGGATTTGCCACTTGTGTTTCCAGAAGTCTCTAGTTACAGAGGTTGGTTATTCACTGCATAATATACATGTATGTTTGTGCTCAAAAGTAACAAAGGTTAATTTGACAGATTCAGTGTGATTATATGAAGCAATGGTAATGATATTAATAATAGTAGACACTATTTTGTTGTTTGGGGAGTGTCAAATGACGGTCATGTTTTGATGCAAGATGAAATAAAAATGACTGGTGATAATATTGAGTAATTATTGGTTTTATATATGTTCATGAATACATTTTAGTGGTTAAATTGATACTCTTGATATATTTCCTGTCAAATACAATTGATATGTACCTGATTGACACTGGTGCTTTCTCTTTAGGGGTTCTTAGAGGGAGGCCTTCTTCACTGAGGGCTGATAATGAAAAGATCTTGCACCTCTGTAGGGCAGAAATCACCACCACTCTTCACTAGTGGCTTATTTTGGTCAAAAATAATTGTAACTATTAGTTGTAAGACAACAAATACATATCTCCTCTCTCATTTGTTATCTAACATGAGCCAGAATAAATTTCATGAGGGTAAACTGGAACAAAAAACTGAAAAAGATGTATGAAAAGAAGCCCACCCAAACAAGTATGTGGTTTTTGTGACTGGCAGGCAGTTGTAAGGGCCAGCAGTCAGGCTGTACATATCTATACACAAGCCAGATGGAGAAAGCCAGTGAGAACTGATTGCAGTGTAAGCGTCTGGTGCTGTCAGCAGATTTAAGTCACACCAGCTCTGAAAAAAAAAAAAAAATGCACTGAGCTATTCTCCTCTGGAACAATTATGGCTACTAGTTTGCTTTTAGTGTGTAAAAATGTATTAAAATGATATCTTTAAAACAATAGACTTCATTCTTATACCACTGCTTTACGGGAGCTGAGTCTGGATTTGCTGCACTGCTGTGAGTTCACTGTAGTTGTCTCTCACAGATGCAATAGTATTTTAACATCGTCAAAGATGTTAATGGGTATTAAAATGTGTGAGGACAGACATCGTAGCTTTGACTCTGTAGCTGAGGTGAAAGTCTTGAAATAACACAGAAATTAGGAGGAGCAGCACTGTGCAGCTCAATGGACTGAAGTGTTGGCTGTTGTGTTCACTTTGCACCTTTGACATTGTTGACAGCCAGAGCTCAATGTCCACGTAGAACAGTAACAATTAATGCCAAACAAATCTGTGCAGACTTTAGGATATAGAGTAATTCTGCTGATCTGTTTGGAATGAGTGTGATATATTCGTTCATCTAGACATCCACAAACATGTTTCAATAAGATCTTAAAAGATGATGCATGTCTCCCCTTAGGCACTTTTGAAAATTCTCTGGCTTGTTAAGGAGCTTTCATCTGTAATGTCTGTGGTCTACAATGTAACATGAGGAAACAAATTGTACAGTGCAGCTAAAAGGACTGAATACTGAATTATATTTACCAAACAGTAGAATATGCAAACACAAAGAAAAAGTATAACATGGAATATGCAGAGCATGGTGGAATAACCTTGCATTCAAGTGAAGGAATCAATTTACACACACACACCACCAGAGCCATTGAGGAAAACACCTACTTTCAACAAGTAAAGACTTAAAGAATACAAGAAAAGCAGCCTAGATCCAAATAGAAGGCCAAAGTATCACACACAATAACACGTGACTTGCTGCCACCTTTATTTCTCATACATAGAGGACTATTTGTTGTTTTGTTTACTGCATTTCTCTGTTGTCCCACTTATTTTCCTCTTTCTCAGGAAGAGCTCAGTTATTAAAAAATGCTAAGCATCGTCAAGGTTGTTCTTTTTCTATGATCATTCACTCCAATGGGTGAGACCTGTTGTTGGATTCAGATGAAGACTTGAGAGTCTAGAACTATTTTTCATAGAAAATACTTTCAAGCAAAGCAAACTGTCAAAATGTTCACTTGTAAATGTAAATCCATTTCTGATTATTTCCTTGCACTTCATCTCAGACAGATCATTTCTTCTATTTGTCCTTGGCAACACCAACAAGGACAGTGCTCACAATATTGAGTACAATCTTCATTAAGGTACATATTTCCTTTGAACGAGATGATAGGTGGGTTCTGAATCTTAACGCTTCCTGTATACCCTATCTCGTAGCAGACCTTTCATTGCGATACATTCCTTTTTAAACCCAACTATTGGAACTTTGTTAAGACTTTCTATCTCTCCCAGTCCTATTTTTATTTAAGCGCCCCATAAACGATTAAATGTCCAACACTACCACCTAGTGGCTCCTTGATCCAGAATTCACATAAACCCGGTCGAAGCATAGTATTGAAACCTATAGCATTGCATGAATATATAACTGGCAGTAATCAGTTTAAAACTAATCCAGAGCCGAGTAGGCTGAAATGTCTATAAAGTATTTATAAGGCACCATCTCGGCAAAAGACCTATATATGTGATTATCTTGTTAGGCTGCGCAGACAAAGTGCCCCCTATGAACTTCGCCCCTTTATCAACTGTTCAGGCGGACAGACGTTCACATGGTGCGGTCGATAAACGGAACTTTGCACAGGTCTCTGTTTTAAAGTGGGTTTACATCCACCTTTTCTGGGAATGTTGAAAATAGGCATTAAAAGTCTGAATGGAAAAGGCTGTGGGGACACGGTCACCCTTTGTGTTGGAGATGGAAGGCGGGCGCGTGAACCAACAAAATCAATTGATCTTGGCTTTTCAGCTGCGTATTTCCTTTAACAAAAGATTTCTTTTTTGCAAAGGAACTTCTGTCTTGATCTTGGATAAACTCTGCACGTCAACGAGGAAAAGAAAAACTCTAGCAGACTCCAACGCCAAACGCAAACGTCCGGAGCGCGATCTCGTGAACTCAAGGGCTTTGAACTTACGTCCTGTGACGTGTCCTGAAGTGGCCAACGTCATCACGTAAAATCTGCGAGGCCGAGCAACTTTAAGCGTAGAAAAGTGCAAGGTGGAGTTCGGGTTCGGCTCGTTTCCGTGGTTAATGTCGACGCAAATTGGGTTTACCTGAGCCACGGTGTAACTAGCTAGCACCATTGCTTTTCTTTACGTTCTCGTGCACGTGATATCCGTCGCTGGCACGTGGAGGCAGAGGGTTTCATTACCTCATCCAGGACCGGTGGGAGGTTTTCAAGATACCCTAATAACCTTAATAAATTCGTGTAATAGCCAGTGGAACAGGTGTTAACGAAGATCAGAATTTATAATACAATTTAAAACAATTGCAGTTCAGCACACCCATCATCCTTTATGTAAAATATGCTGGTTTAAATCACAATCAATTCTCTTTAATTTGGTAATTCCACAAGCAAAGTCGGCTGAGTTCTGCAAACACAGACGTTCGTAAGTGTGTATTAACATTACGGCCAGGGTGAACGGCAGAGTTAGATGTCCCTGTGGCCCTGTTGATTTTCTCGGGTTGTCTAAAAGTATGCCAGAGAGGAGATGGGTAGACCCAGATCGTAGTCCTGCAGTCCACAAACGTGCATGCAGACGAAGTGTACGAGCCTGTATGTCAAATAAATCATTACAATGTTTTGTACGACACGTATTGTCACAAAGCTGCTTTACAAATATTTGGGTTCAGAGCTCTAATGTAATGAGCAAGCCAGTGGCGACAGTGGCAAGAACAAACGCCTTCATCGGAATGAGATCTTGGGGTGTCACGTTTTTTAATTTTGGCGTTGAAAGGTGTGCTCCCTATGCGCCCTGACTCCGCCCTTTCAGCGAGGACCGCAGTGACGTGGCCTCAGAAGATGTCTATTACCCAAACCTCTGTGAGGATTTATGTCAAGCGGCCTCATTGCAAAGAAACACATATTCAAATATAAGTTAAAGGAATTTTTCTAGTGATTTATTATATGTTGTTAATGATTATTAGATACTCATTTTAAAATGTACTATTTTGATTATTAGTAATTCAATATAGTACATTTTATAATCATTTTAGGTTTTTGTCAGGTGCAATATAGATGCATGTTATTGTTATTAATAATAGTTGTTACTAATCGTTTTATTATTGTTGCCTGACAGGATGACCAACAGTATTAGATGAGGCTCTTATTGACCTTAACGTGAAGGACACACAAACCTCTCTGTTGTGAAGGATGAATGTTTCGGACCAGTTACTTCAGAAGTGTAGACAGAAGTAAACATGGATGCCTACATAGTGGTGACATGCATCACTCTGCTAGGGGTCTCTAGAGTCCCATAGACTGATACAGTTGAGCATATAAGACAGGCCACAGTGTTCTTCTACACATGATGATAAAGCAGAAGATCAAATCTTGTTACTGACACCGCACCCAACATGACCGTCTGTGCACAACATTTACAAGTATTGCATGTCCTTTGTTTAATTAACATTCCGAGTCTGTTTGTGAAAAGGCCGTAGAACAAACCACTAATTTGCATGCGGTGTGTCTATAGTCAAGTCCAGTACCAGTGCCAAACAGAAGCTCTTAAACATCCAGTATTGGATGGGGAGACCTGCAATGAAGCTCCTCCAAGAGGTTGAGGCCAGAGGGAGCAGCACATTTCAAAGGTTTCAGCATCTGTTTG
Source organism: Electrophorus electricus (assembly GCF_041902795.1). Taxonomy (NCBI): domain Eukaryota; kingdom Metazoa; phylum Chordata; class Actinopteri; order Gymnotiformes; family Gymnotidae; genus Electrophorus; species Electrophorus electricus. The sequence goes on from NC_137500.1 coordinate 39,893,104, forward strand.
CAACTTAACGCCCTTAAACAGTGTAAAGAGTGGCGATCAAGGAACCGTGAGTGAATGCCGTCAGGTTCTTGCTGTGTTCAATTGAGCCACTGTAGACTGTCATCAGAAAAGAGGTGATTCTTCAAAAAGATTTTTAAAAAGATTGCAGCATGACAAAGTTCAAAAAAATAATGTGAAAGGCAAATGAGCCCAGTTGCATTACAGATATGCAATAATCTCCAGAGGAACTTGAGGGAAGGATGTGGGGTGGAGTCTGCCAGCACCCACGCAGTGGCAGATCTGTTAGATCCCAGATTCAGTTCAATCCTGTTTCGGGCTTTTGTATGTCCTGATAATGCAGCCAAAGTTGTGAAGTGTCTGACATCTGACTGCTGCACTGTTATTTGTGCAACTTCCAAAACACAAGTAAGTTCTGGTGCTCCATCATTGTCAGTAGCTGCACCACAGTCCAGTGAAAATAATGATGACAGTCTCTGGGACTTCTTTGACAGCAGAGTGGGCGAAGCAAGTCGGGGACAGAGTGTCTCTGCTGATGCCATTTTTGAGGTTCACTGATATATCTCCGCCCTGTATCTGCCCGGAGGACATGACGCCCCAGAATACTGGGCCAGACACTCTGCCATATTCCCTCAGTTGTTCCAGCTGACAAAGACATATCTCTCTATTCCGGCAACATCTGTGCTTTGTGAGAGAATTTCCCCAAAGCAGGAGATTTTGAGTAAAAGGAGGAACCATCTTAGTCCTAGCAGTCAAACAGATCCTCTTTCTTAATAAAAATAATTACCACAAATGATTTCTCAGCATGTACCCACTTCCTTCAAATACTGATATATAATTAATAAATATCCCATAATACAAATCATAATGTACATTAAGATTTAAAACATATGGCAGCATGCATTGACATATAGAGGTAATATTGAATAATTAGATAACAGGTCCAAGTTAATGTTTTCAGTGCACTTCACTATTTATTGAATTTGTTCCTATACAATGACAGGGGTATTTCGTCACTAGATGTCACTGTGGAATGACGTTTCGAAAGTTCCGAACGATCAAATAATTATAAATCAATCAGTTCGTTCTGTCGATCGTTCCATTTCTGTCATTTCACTAGTGTAAAAATATATATCTTGCAACTAGTCTTAGCGTATAGTGCACAACTGAGACGAACCCTTAGATCGGACTTTTCTTGGTCACTGAAGCGCAGTGGAAAAACACAAGACACATGAACACCCGTAACACGCGCGCTCGCGTGAAATCCTTCATTAGCCACGACTCGTGCTTCTGCTCGCGGGTGACGCTCGAGCAACCCCCGCTGCCACACACAGGAAACTCACAAAAAGCTTGGAAGAGGTGGAGGAGAGAGATTTGGCATGACGAATGCGAAGAAGTGTGTGGAATGTTAAGAAATGATGACATATGATTTCGCACCTGACGATATAACTATAAACAGTGTTCAAAGCAAATTCAAAATTACATTTATCTGTGTTTGTCTTTCATTGCTGTACAAGCACAAGGGAACGACTGACAGTTTGTGTATTTGTGTTTCACCCTTAATTATGTAAGTTTTATTGAATAAAAGTTATGAAAACACGACTCAGTTCGTATTTTTGTTTTCGGAAATGCTCATAACATTTGCGAAACATTTAAATGGAATCCCAGTGTTTTTAAATAGGAGAACGAAGAGAAAAAAGCAGGACTACAGTACTGCCTTTGTTTCCAAGGTGTAATTTGCTGCACGTTGCACCTGTGAACGCCAGGCTGCTGAGCCACCAGGTGGCAGTATAGGCTGGCCTCTGTCTGCAATCATAGGTTCGTATGGAGAGGAGCTGAGCGGCGCAGCTGTTGCTATGTGTGAGGGAAACTCAGACGTCGACTTAACCAGAGCCAAACAGAATACTGGAGTCTGGCTGGTGAAGGTTCGTCCCGCTCTTAGTGAACAGACTTTAATTTGTTAGATCATTTTATTTATTTAAGTTTTTATTTGTTTGGGACTTTTAGAAAGTGGAACACGGATAATAATAATAATAATAGGCTACATGATATGGTTTTTCTGTATAAAAATATTTTACGTCAACAACCCCCTAATAGGTTCCCAAGTATCTTTCACAGCAATGGGGGAAAGCATCTGGACGAGAAGTTGGCAAGCTTAAAATAACTAAGTAAGCGTTAAATCCCACCTGATTAGCGCGATCAATCTTCTTGTCAAAAATGTTTTTGAAAATCTTTACAACCTCTTCCTTCATCTCTTCAAGAAATCAAGGAAAAACAATGGTACGTATTTGTGTTAATGGTGACACTGCCATCCGTTTTCCTATAAGCCTACAAGGAAGGGGTAGCAAAAGGAAGGACTGTTACTGCCCCTCAGATTTATACATAGAGCTGTAAATAAAAGCAGTTTAGGAGCCATTGTTTATGAACCCTAACATGTGACATACAGGTTATATAATTTGCCACCCCCACACACACTTTTGTTGGTTCTATTTGTGTTTGTTTGCATACATATACTTTGAGTTTATTAAAGCATCCACTAGTTGCCAAGTCACTCCTACACCCGTGAATAGAAAAAAAAACAAAGTCCTTCCTGTATTGGCTTGAGATTGAATGTCGCTATGAACCCTTAAGGTATCTGTAAACAATCACCTTCATGAACAAGTGCATTACATAATAGATCTGAAGTAAACTAAAGTGGCTTTAGGGAGAAAAGGAGCATGGTGTTAAGGTCCTTCAGTGCGCCAAGTGATGTAATCACTGATTGGTAGTGTGGGAGTAACTTATTGAAATGATACGTTGACAATTAATGTTCTGTAAAGTGAACTTGTGTACAGAACTCCAGAACACATTCCAACCTAGTTAGAGTTTGAATGATTGGTTTGTTTCTAAGGTGTCATTCAGTCTGAGTGAGGAGCTGACCATGGTTGAAAGCAAAGGGGAGAAGGCATCATCCGTGCAAGTGCCTCGAGAGCACCCCTTCACCATGCAGAGTGTGGGAGGCCAGACCGTGGCTGTCTTCTCTGAGGGCTCCTCAGGTGAGCACTGAGATCATTCACTTCTGATGGAAAGGGAAAAGTCTTTTATCCCTTTCCAGATATTTCACATCTACCTTATGAGAATAACTTACACAGTAGGTGAAGAGGCCAACTACAGAATGTTGTGTTGAACAGCAGAGCAACCTTTAAGGCAAATATCCTACTCCCATGTCAGTCAGTTCGAGGTCAGGGTAGCAGACGAGTAATGCATTTGGAAGCCTTAGCAGTGCAGTGCAGTCTCCAACTAGAGTAACAAGGAGAAATTTTATGTGCAATGGTTAACAAATATAAGTTAAAGTTCTAAGTTATAAGTATATGTGCAATGGTTAACATGGCACCAAAACCACTTGTATTTTGGCAAAAATGTATACAAAAATTCTAATACACTGATGTGAGAACATGTGATTGAGAAGTGGGTGCATCACATTCTAAGCATTAATGTTAATTGGCCACATTATTGACTGAATTTCAGTGTAGAATTTCAATTGTATTTTTATTCTTTTGTTCCTGTGGCTTAAGATTTTTTTTCAGCCGTCTGCCTCGCTCCTGCGAGCTGCAGGTATTGATTAAGTGGTTGCTAAGCAACAGGTTAGCCACAGAACTTGGCAATGAATAGAGGCTCTACTGTGCGGTTAAAAGCTTTCTCTGGGTTATGGGGTGGATAAAGAGGGGGGGGGGGGGATCTTTCTAAGCAAGTTCTGAATCGAGAGAATTCAGAGTGAATCACCCTCCCATCAAATGCTAAAGACCATAAACGCTCAAAGCCACCAGTCACTCAACTATGTCCAGATCCTTCTCATGTGTAGCCTAATAAGACATAGCTAAGCTTTTTTTGAAAGAACATGCTAGACTTATTACAGTTGGCATTGCTACAGTTCACAGCACTTCTCTTTCTGCTATGCAACTGGATACACTTAGACTCACTTCTTGCTGCCTTATCTTGAGTCAGTTTATTAATATTTCCAAAACCTCATGAGATCTCGACATCTAAAAGTAGGTAAATTATGTTTGGGAATGTGATATATAATAGAGTGTGTATATATTCCTCTGCCTACAAATTCAGAAGCACTTTGCTTGCACAGCTGAAAATGTCCTGTTTCTCTGGAAACTGTGTACTATACTACAATTTTGAATCTATCTATCTATCTATCTATCTATCTATCTATCTATCTATCTATCTATCTATCTATCTATCTATCTATCTATCTATCTATCTATCTATCTATCTATCTAAAAATAATATAAAATTTAAAAAACGATCATGAAACAAAAATCATACTCTAGAAATTGTCACATATTGACTGAGTCTCTGACCCTCTATGATGGTTTGTCGTTGTGATACTTGTGGAACGTGTGTGTTGTAGCCTGGTTCTAAATATAACAGGGCAAACAACAGTGACCATGGCTACGGAAAGTCTCCTAGCGATGAGATTCTGAAAAACCGTACCGAGACACTAATTGGAGTTTAACGTTGTAAGCTCTGTGCGGAGTTCAGGTTTAGAAATTCGTAGGTGTGTTTTAATCGGCTATTGAAGACGGGACCGCGTGGTGTGCGCCGAGCCGATGCGGAGCTTGCGCCTTTCTCTGGTGTGTGCGGGCCGAGCGTGTGGACAGGTTCCGTAGAGACTTTTAATAGTGCGTCACGGTCAGAAGTGAGACGTCGCCCCTCGCACAATGAGGAGGGTTGGAGAGTCGCTTTACTTTGACGGACACGGGCGCATATAGCTTGTTGCCAGGTCAGGCAAAGGCACAACGCGTGACGGAAAACATGCACACGCACATTCATACAGCCTCAGAATTACTGGGTTGAAACATGGAGCCTTCAAAGCAGTGGGGGAGCGTGAAGAAAGCTGTGCAAAGTAGCAAATATTCCCCTGGGCTTTGAGAGAATTTCACATTTCAGTTCCAAAAATGGCCAAGAAAAATCGAGGCTGAAGATTTGGTGCGTTTTTTCCCCCATAGTGATTTTCATAAGCGGAGAACAGCATGAACCTGAGGCATGTTTAGAGAGGTAAACATGAGTCATGGTATCTGATCAGAGACTCAGAAGCAGCATGCAGCCATCCACAGTGGCAGCTTGGGTCCCTCAGGTAGGGATTACATCTCCCCTTCTTCATCTTTGTGGCCCCCAGATAATTGAATGTCCTGTTAGGAATCTATTAGTAAGTCTCTACAAGCGCAATTATTAATTGTGATAACAATATAATTTACCATCATGTCATATAGTCAGTATCATCATCAAAATTTGTTAAGATTTGGTGAATCTCTAAAGGCAGGATTCTCACGTTTTATTTTGATCTCAGTGCTAGATTATCTCTGTGAAATCACTCTTGATTGTGCACTGAACTGAGTTATGGTTGAAACCAAGCAGAGCAATCTTAAAGACTACAAGGTTGGCATTTTTAGTACTTTTTTAGTAAATTTTAAGTGCCTGCCCTCAAAGATATAGGATTGACCACTTATGCAATGCAGAAATGTGATTGTGGTGTCGCTTGTAACCCTGCCGTTGTATTCCTGTATGTGACACTGTTTAGCATTCCAATACCTATGATATTAGTAATGTAATGCTTAAAATGATAATGCTTATAGATTAAAGAAGCAGATTATAAAAGCGGTTTTCATTATGACAATGCAAACTAATACAGAAACTCCTCTACTCGGCTTTAAACCAGACTGAGTGTATTTTGTCCTGAGTGTGTTTAATATTGAGGTAAAAATATAAATATTTTCTGCAGTAGAGATCAGCTGGAACTGGAACAGCTTGTTAAAGCTTTTGGCAGCCATGTGTTATGTTTTCAGTATACCTGCTCATTACAGAATTGCTCTTCAGTCACGCCTGATGCCTGGAAAATGGGATGTTCTTTGTTTTTAAAAAGGTGGTGACTAGTGATTGTAGTGGTTTTTTGAATTACCAGAATTTTTAATTCCTATTTGGTTACATTCATATGACTGACTGAGAATTACATAGTGTATTTTTGTCCTACTGATTTATTTACGTTCCTTCTGGAACCTGCACAGAGAGATTTTAGTGAGAAATCTTCACCAGACGTAAAGCCTAACAGCTGGATTTGCAGCTCATCATATCTCAGCAGTACACAGGCTACAGGCAAAACCATTTCCATGAATGTAGTTTGTCCAAATATGTATATCAAGGTATTTTTACAGAAATTGTTGGCAAGACTGGCTTGTGATGAGAAGGTATGTAGATTTAATGCACTACGTTTTAAAAACCAGTTTTGCAAATATCTTTTGAATTTTGTATATAGATGGTTCAGAGCCACTTTAAGTGCACAGCTTTCTAAAACCTGAGTGAATTTTGCTTGGTTGACTGATTTGGCTTTGTGTGTAATGGGCAGTTTATTAACTAGACTCTTCTGCCCTCGTGATGGAGGCTTGCTTTGATTTACAATATGTAAATGCCTGATTGTCTTCCTCTGCTTGGTGTACAGGCTAAAATGTGACTTCAGAATCGGTTTCTCAGGGGCATGCAACCTGAATTTCACATCCTCGCTTGACCAATTAATTGTTATATCAGAAAGGAGAGATATTAGTCATTCCACCCCTGAAACATTTGATGAGAATCAGCAGGCTTTTGTTGTAATGTAGGAGTCTGATTCATTTGGCAGCCAATGGATGTGAGAGAAATCCATGAATATTTGAGTAGGGTTCTTCCATTTGAAATAAATGTGCTTAATCCCCCTCTTGACAAGGTGTTAGCTGCACGCTGCATGTGGCTTCCAGATACATCAGCCAGGCAGAAAGGCCTAATAAGCCCACCGTCTCATCAAAAATGAATGACCCTTATCTGCAATTAAAAATGGAGCCCAGTTTGATGTTCTCACAACAAACCGTGGGGTTGGATATGACTCCCATTTTCTTGTGTCAAGTAGCTTGTTCATTATGACTCATTAGTGGGAGATGGTTGTAGGATAGACTCTATGGAAACAGATGAATTTTAATGCGTGGAGATCCAGTCCCCTTTGTTGTGGGCATATCCATATGTCCAGTATTACTTCATTTAAAAATGAGTGACTTTTAGGCTGTAAACAAGTTTGGCTTCATGTTAAAGAAATGTCGTCAACATTTGCTGTGCTTTTTAGACACCTCTCAATACTTGGTGTTAACGTGTATCTATAAATGCATTTTATCTTTATACATAGCGTTTTTGCTCTTTGAATTTCAAGTTGTAAATTAGTTCACCATAGATGGGCCACATTTATACATATCTGTAATGATTTTATGAAACAAATTCTTCAAATGACAGTAATGAAAAACCTTCAAAATGCTTTCTAAAGTACAAGGAAGCATGTGTTCAGTAGGTACATAATTATTTGTATTTTATTTGCTGTAGGCACATACAATTTTTTTTACATGGTCCCACACAATCTGATAGCTTTGCTTTTTCAAATTAAGATCAATGCTCGGGGAGATATTTAACAATTATTGAATGGTGGCTCTGTGTTTTTAGGTCATGCAGAATATTGCAATAATCTATTTAGGCCATGATGTAGTCTCTATTACTAGCTGCCTTTACGGTTACTAAGGAAATTAATTGTTGCTATGTTTATACTGGCTCCATGGTAACTCGTGAGAGCTCTGTGCCTTTGCTGCCGACTGTGGACAATACCATCATTCTGTCATTTTATCACTGTTGATTCTAACAAACAATACTGGCCTTTTCAGGACTAAACCTCTTTACAGTCTTCAAGTCATGTTGTAGAATGAAGTACTTGTCATCTTTATTTTTGAAAACATTCACAGGTTCTGAATAACATTTTCTGTCAACTCCACTTTTTCACAAAACCAGCAATCACAATATTTGCTCCCAGCCATGAATATTTGCACATGCATAACATAGCCTGTTGGTCAGAAATCACAGTAGTTGTATGCAGCCTGTTGCCATTTTCACTTATCTGAATTGATTCTGGGAAGAAGTCAGAAGGTTTTCTGGAACATTCTGCAGTTCAGTGGCCGTGTCCACGTGCCGATCCTCTTCCTTTAAAAAGCCAGTTTGTGCCAATACGAGGGACTATACACAGCATACCAGAAGAAAACACAATACACAACACCTCTTGGTGGTGGGAGCTGGAGGAATGCAGAAGCAGTGTTCTTTGCGGGAGACTCTTTTGTAATCCGGAACGGATCCTGCGCGCAGTACACTGACGGCTGGGGATGTTGACGCGGGATAGGCGGTGGTTCTCGGCAGGTCATGTGGTCCATGCCGGCAGTTCTGGTTGGGTCACTTGACGAAGTGCAGCGCCTCACACTGTGCCACCGAGCCCCGACTGCTGTCCAGGCAGGTGAGCAGGCGGAAGCCTCCTCGCAGAGCCATCATCACCGTCTCCAGCTTAAGCGTCTCAAGCGTGCACAGGAATGTGCTGTCCTCTTTCAGCACCAGGCGTGAGCCCTGCTCGGACTTGATGAAGTGCCGGAACTGTATGACATTGGACGACACCTCGAACTCTTCTGGGAAGCCGTCCAGCCGGCTCTTGGAGATCTGCACCAGCCGCCCTTTCACCTTCTCGATGAAACTTGTGTCGCTGCAGTACACCTTAAGGCCCTGCGAGCGCTCATGGCTGTCCGTCACTTCGAGGAAGGCAGGCTCTCGCTGGGCAGCCTGCACCTGTTCCCACTCCTGCAGCGCCTGGCCAAGCTCGCTCAGCCGGTAGAAGTCGGCCTCCCGTCGGAGGAGCGCCACCTCTTTGAAGTCGTCGGGGAGGATCAGATCGCCTGTCCGCAGGAAGTTGAGTACGTGCCGGAAGATGGGCCCGTCGCGGTCGATGAAGGTGTTGCCCATCGAATCGACGTGCTGCACAGGCCTCTTCCCGCTCACCACTTCCTCGAGCAGGGAGCCGGGGTGCTTGGCCAGGGTGTGCCGCTGCGCTGCGTACAGGTAGCCTCCCACGTTGATGGTGACCGTGCCCGAGGAGGGCTTCTTAAAGCTCTTGCTGGGCTGCAGCAAGTCCGGGTTGATCTGCCTCAGCTCGCTCTCCATCCTTCTGAGATCCCACTCCATGCCGCTCCGCGAGCCCAGCCTGTCGGAGCGAGGAGGGGGAGGGGGAAGGAGGGGGGTGTGTATGAACGGGCGTGCGAGCGAGGGAGCGTGCGAGCGAATGGGAACGCAGCTGAGCGGCAGGGAGCACTGAGCACTGGCAGGAGTACCGGAGCCTTTCACAGCCCTGCACTTGCGTGCACACGCCAGCCCAGCACGCAAGCACAGGCACACGCGCTTCCCCATGCGCATGTGGAGGAGGCGGGGGAGGGGAGGAGGCGGGGGGAGGGCACGCCTGCGTCAGAGCAGGAGACGAGGGGAAAGAGAGAGTGTGTGTCGCTTGCTGCCCTCCACTTTAAAGGCTGGATTTAATCACCTCGCCACTCTAGTGTACTCCTCCGCGCTGTTTCGGCAATTAGTGCCGTTCTGCTCTGATGAAAGGGCTCGTCAGCTGGGCGGCTGCACGCGAGTGCACGCAGGTGGGCCACATTGCACGGACCCTGCTTAACGCATGCAGCTTAAACACAGCCAGTGGCAAAAGAGGGGTTGTGGGGAAGAGAGTGTTCCAGTGTTCAAATCCCAACACGTTTAAGTTCTCGCCTGTCAAAGTCTTTGTTTTGCAGGGCCATCTGTTGCCATTGTGTGGCAGCATTTGGCAGCTTTATTGGTAAATGAGGGCCAGATCAGGAACAGCGGATTGATGTGTTTATGCAAATGACTCGTTTCTCATCTTTCCCAAGGCATGAATGTAGTCAGTGCAGGCTTCTCTCTGAGTGTGTGTAGAAGAGGAAGGCTGCTGCTCCTCACTGATGCACGGATCCGTGGTGCTGAGAAGTGACCCAATTGGTAGCAGCAGAAGTATCCGTTAAGGTAGAGTCCTTGATTTAGAAGGTCCGCCTGTTCAGTTGGGGGTTGGTTGGTGTGTAATAGCCCCCAAGCAGTCTCAGAAAATGTTTTACAAGGCAGACATTTGGTGCTGTCACTGTTTGAACCTTCCAGGGAAAAAGGCTCAGATCAGTGCTGTTGTTTTAGTTTTGTGTGGATGTAGGCTTACGGTAACGGGCAGACTGAGCAACCCCTCTGTTTGTCTTGGAGGACATACCAGTGCACGGTTGGCTCAAGCCTTTGCGCCTCCAAACCATCGAGACATCTCTCTGAGCTGCCTCTCTCAACAGCAACAACCTGTCAGTCAGGCAGTAAGAGGCACTTGCCCTGGACCAATCGAGCTGAGGGCTTTGTTGTCTCCATGGCAGCAGGGTGACAAGCAGGGCTGAGATTGTAGATGGAACTTCATGGTTGCAGTCACTGTTTAGGTTGAAATCATGATTTATAATGCACTTTATATGCATTGTTGAGTTCTTGTTAGCACACCACAAGACACGGTAAAAAGGTTTAATGTACTTGACTGACAACATAACCAAAGCAGTTCGATCTCTGATGGCTGCTTTGTTCTGGTTCTAAAATCACAGAGTAGCTTTACAATTTATGAGAAATGTAGGACGTTAATTAGTTTGTTTTGGATGTGTGGGCAGTTTAACGAATGCTGTGTTTTGTTTTGTTTTTTGTCACCACTAGTAAGAAAAGGAATTAATGTTGACAGGCACATAATGTTGATTTTTAAAGCAAATGTTTATTTCATGTGATCTGTACTCATGCATATTTATGTGTATTAAATGAGAGCTCTATAATGTCAGTGCTGGTACTGGCAGGCGTGTATCAGTATAATCTTTTATTATCTGAATAAAATATCAGTGCATAGCTATGAGTAACAGCTCATCAGTGTCACCGCTGATTACAAGAAGACACGATTTCTAATCACATCCTAATGGAGTTATCCAACTGTAAACTGACGTTTACCAAAAAGCAGAGAAAGAATTTTCCTTTTCTTTATAGTTTTTTGTTTGTATATTTGAGTCCATATGCAGCTGAAATAATACTTCCTCAATTTTTAATACCATGAAGGATAATCAGATAATATAGTGAGCAGTCAGTATGTCCTATACCGAGGTTGTCTATAAATGGTAAAACTGTTAAAATATTCATTGTTTGCTGAGGTGTTGGTTACATGACTCGTTTGGCAGTTATCAGAGGTAGGTCTTTTACATGAGACCTGTGCCATTTGAAACTGCAAATTACAGTTGACAGTCATTGCATAACACATGGGGAGGTGGTGGTAACCAGTGGTAAGACTAAAGAAAATGAAGCGTGTGCTTCACAGGCATCTAACAAACCTCTGAGGTTTGGGTACTAGTATGTTTGCTTTTTCTGTCACTAGGCAAAATAGTTTTGCCTTTTCTGTCTATTTCTATTCAGAATTTAAGCAATTCTGAAATATAATCATAACAGAAAAATTCCAACCATTTAATGTGTCAAAAAAGACAGAAAAAAAAGCCAAACTCAGGAAAATTTTTCTTTGAAACTAATTGCTTCTCAATTATATGCACTAAAAAATTCAGCACAAAACTCCCCGTGAAACTGCTGCTTTACAAACCGCTGCTAAGTGAATGATTTGACACATTTCTCAACACATCAGCTTGAAATGCGTGCAGCCGTCAAGGAGGAGGCACTGTGCATATGCAGATGAGCGGAGATGTCTGGGAATCAGAACTGTTGCTGCTGTGGGCGGACGGGTGGGTGTGGAGGGTCGAGATGTGTGTGTCCTGCCTGTGGATCCATGGCATGTTTGGAGCGCCGGCAGAGAGAAATGGATGGGGGCTTGTGAGGGGGTGGATGGTTGACCCCTCACCTTGCCAACATCTTAGCAGCGGTTCATCATCCTACAACCTTCCTGTGCGGCTCACGCCACCCCCGGCTGGTCCATTCAAAGAGGATGTTGATGCTGCTCCTACATAACTGGCAATTTATTGGGGTGATGTTTCTGTGACTCTACTTATGTAACCTTAGCCCACAGCAGGAACAGTCATGTTTTGTTTTTTCGGAGCTCCATGGAGAAGAGAAAGAGTTCACGCCTGCTAGGAGAAGATCCACAACGCTAGGCTTCTAATGGCCCTGAACTCTCTGAGTGTTGGTGAGGAAAATGGATGCTCTGGTGAAGTTGTGAAACATGAGTGGGCGTATTTATAAAACCACTTTAATAAGTGCTCCTGCACTCATCCCATCAGTTAGTAATTGGTAATTGCGTGCATTAGCGAAGCCCAATTATGGATTTTGTGGGTGAAGTTGTGCTGCCATTAAAAAGGTTTTTCAGCGGGACAATAACCACAAGACGGCGCAGACTCTATTATTCCCCCTAAGAAATGAAGAGGATATATATAAATGTAATATATATGTTAAAAAACTGTGTTGGTGTTTGTGTGGGTGATCGGTGGAAATACGCAGCTCCCCAAAGGTCAGAGAAACGTCAGCCTTCTGTAGAATATGCCAACAAACGGCTGGCTATAGACGCGTGAGCGGTGAACCAGGTTTCTGTGGAGGGTTCAGCAGGGCTCAGGAGGGTCAAATTCACACTGCCACAGGTCAGCCATGCTGATTCTCAGAAAAAAGCCCTGCACTTCAGCAGTGAGGTGTGCACTGCTTATCTGAATCACAAGATTTCAAATGTCAAGTTGAATTTTGAAACGGGGTTCTGTGCCAACACTACAATTAAGGGTGCTTCTTTTTGAAAGGTATTGTTCTGTATTTTTCTGTGCTTCTCTGTTCATTTTATCAAGTAGCACTATTTGTTCAGGGTACCAATTGCACATGAAAATGATTTGCTGTCAGCAAGCTTTCTTTCTTCTTTTGGTTTTGTTTCTTTATATAGTAAAGCTATTGGATGATCTATTGGTACATTATTTAATTAAATCATGTTAAGTAATATATTCTTAAATACTTTCTTCTACTGTTAGCTAGATAATAGAAATTGTGTAGTAATCATAGATGGGTATGTCAGTACACCGATATGTTAATACAATGATTACATATACATATGTATAATTATTTATGATTTTAGATGTATAAATTAAGTTAAATATTTACATATTTACTGATCAGTAAATATGTTATATTTTTTAGATAGGAGATATGTAATGTATGGACATTTTTTTAGCTCACCTAGTAAATCATGATAAATACTTTCTTTGCTTCAAAGACCAGATCACACTTGAAGGCCTAGTGGTCCAGCGTGCCGAGTGCAAACCTGCAGTGCAGGAGAGCTACATGAAGTTAAAGAGGTAAGTGCAGTAACACCAAACTGATCTCCGAGTTGTGCAATTTTTATTAATATTATTTGTTAATAAACAATACAAAATAATAAAATTGCAAAGGAAAATTATTGCTTCTGACGTAACGATTTGCACTGCAGACTGCAGATTGAGGAATCTACCAAGCCCCTCCGACTGTCTCAGCAGCTAGAGAAAGCAGTGACTACCAATTATAAACCTGTGTCCAACCACAACTATAATGTGAGTGAGTGTGTGAGTGAGTGTGTGAGTGTGTGTGTACACACACCCGTACCTGTGTTCACATACATGCTGCACAATATATAACTGGGATGTTTTGAATGCAGGTGGAATATGAAAAGAAGAAGAAAGAGGAAGGTAAAAGAGCCAGGGCTGACAAGCAGAAGGTTCTGGAAATGCTCTTCTCTGCTTTTGAGAAGCACCAGTACTACAACATTAAGGACCTGGTGGAGATCACTAAGCAGCCAGTGGTGAGTTGCACCGTTTACAAATTAGCACGCAGCCCAAGACACACAAATGCTGCAATCTAATGACCAGTGTAATGGAGTTAAATGATTCATATTCCTAGTGATTAAAGAAACCATTAGCCCTGTGGGTCTGGAGTGTCAGCATCAGTGCTCACTCCATGGCCAGTGAGGGAAAGCTGGCTGTATGCATTTATTTCTATTGCTTTGCAATTTGCCACAGCCTTCTACTTCTGCCCCTCCGAAGCTGGCTCAGCATACAGCTGGGAGCCAATACTTGAGTACTTGACATAGGGAGTTTGAATAGTGTCTAAAGAGAGGTCTGTGTTTCAGGGTAGCAATTTCTTTTTTTTCTTTCTTTCTTTTTCTCTTTTGACTGACCTTTTGGATCTGATGTTCGTTTTAATTTTATGCACAAAAACTTTCCATTTCTAGACTAATCTTACACTTTCGTAACTGATTTAGTGGGCTTTGCCATCAGCAGTTAAATGAAGCCTCTGCAGCAACTACTAGCAAAGCACATTAAACTGAGTGTCGTCTTTTGAAGGCTCAAACTGATGCCAGAATCATTTTTGGAACTCATATCACCACAGTGACACCTTCATTTAATTCAAGTCCCAAATACAACACAGCATGCTTCACTACTAGGATGCTTCTGCAGAGTTTTAATAGCTAAACATTGTGTTAGAAAACTAATCTGCATTAAGGTGGATCTCCAAGGGCTGCTCTAGGGTTTGACAAACACTGACAGTATTTTCCCAACCTAATCCTCATGGACACCCAGGTTGTTTTTATTCTCTCCCAGCTCATCTGAACAAGGATTAAATGTCTTTGATGGCTTGGAGCAGATCTGTTGGGAGCTTGAATAGAAAAAACGTGGAATATCGAGGGGTCTCTGATTATTAGGCTGATGAACATGAGGCAATAAAACAGTCATCTTGCTCTGATTGCATTATCATTGATAAGTGTGCTTGGTGTTCCTGAGGATAACAATCACCTAAATAGTGTCAGTTTCTCCAAGTGCTAGAGATGTAAATGCCATGAAGTTGGATGACTCATACCTGTTCTACCATTTGGCTAATGAGGACCAGGGAACAATTTTAAGATTAAAATAACCATACTATCTGCAGACACCTGGTGGTCAAACTCTTTAATTACAATGATTTGCAGAAAGTATATTTAAGAGGAAAATTAAAACGAGCCAATAAAATGGTAACCATTATTTCTAAACATGTTTAGACTCGCCAGTAACCATACTCGACATTCTCATCAACCTGATGGCCTTTAAGTTATAAAAGAAGGCATAGCTGAAATGCCGTAGTGATGTTTTTTTTTTTTTGGGGGGGGGGGGGGGGGGGGGGGGGGCTATATAAAAATGTAAGCATTTGGTGTAAATAGCTTTAACCTGCTCCAAACATCCCCAGATATACCTGAAAGAAATTCTACGTGAAATCGGAGTTTATAATTCAAGAGGGCCCCACAAAAGCACCTGGGAGTTAAAACCAGAATACAGCCATTATCAGGAAGGTGAGGAAGAGCGAGGGGGCACAGAATAACCTGACATGGCTTCTGTTTCACAAATTTTGCACTAATTTCTTGCACTTTTTTTTTGTAAAATAGTTAATTTGTCACTCAGGATAAAACTTGTTTTCAGGCAACAGATGTCATTTGGATAAAGATTCTGTTCTGAGGTGTTGAAAATACATTCTTCAGTGTAAAGTTGGATAGAACCTGACATTAATGTGTATTTGTTCTATAATACTTTCATAGTATTGGTGCTTTAAACAAGAAAATAAAAGACCAGGTCTAATCTTTGCAAATTATTTAAATCTGATATTTATTAATTTGTGTAAAAAGATTAAGGAAACGACAAAGTGATGCGAAGAATTCAGCACGTCTTCATCGCAGTGGCCAGAAATGGTGTGAATAGACTGACAACACAGCTTATCACTGTTACACCAGCTCAACATAGTCTTCACTCCTCATACTGCTCACCATACTGTTTCCACAATTAAAAACCAAACAATATTTAACAATATCTCCTTCAAGTAGTTTACAGCCATATGCTCCATTTGGGTTTTACCACAACTAAAGTACTAAGTAAATATACATTAATTTGACATATATACATTAATTTGTATTTGACAAGGACTTCTTTTCACTCTTGAGAACTGTTTTACAATTAGGCATTAAAATTAACCAAAAAGGTGTAACCCAGAAGCAGGGACCCAGTATTCATTAGGAATCCAGTGTACCTGCAAAGGTAAAGCAAAATGTGATTATTCTGTTTGAGTGTCTCAGTTGACCGTTATATTGTGTGAAAGCACAGCATGTATGAAATGTAATAGTTCAGACACACATTTAATACCTACATGTTCCATTGTCCGGGACATTAGTCAAATTTAGAAGCTGTTCTCTTCAGTGCATTTGGACAAGGTCACCATGCGCCCTTCCAAAAATGACAGACAAGTCAACAAGTCAATCAAAATGAGCTGGGAAAAAAAAAAAACTTACTGTCTGCAAAAAGCAAAACCCTAATGTGCTCAGGTAATACATGCAATAATGTTTCATCGGTAATAACCTCAGCAGGTTGGTCATCCTTGCACATTTTATGCTGATCATTACATATGGAGTTTCCTAGCTGACTCAGTGAAAGGAATATTATGACCTAGTCCAAGTTTAGATTGTAGCGTTATATATGGATAAATGTAATTAATATAGCAGAAAAGCAATGAGCAATCTCTGTTTATTTTCTGAAATGGGTCATGATACGGCATTAATTTCCAGCTGCTCCTACAATTAGAAAGACTTTAGCAGTGGAGGGTGACGCTGCATACCTCAAGAACGTGCATATCCCATTTTTACTTGAGCATCAGTTGACCTGCAGAATCAAAAAGTCAATCACAAAAAGGCCCTTCGCTCTCCAGGTAGCATAAGAGCGCACACACACATGTGCTCAGGTAATACATGCTATTAGGTTCACTGGTCATAACCTCAGCAGAAAGTAGTCATCATCGCACATTTCATGGCTGACCCCTCACCGAGAGTTAGCCTTTTATACAGTGTACACACAGCACAGATGTTTAAGGCCATGACATCTTTTACCAAAGACCATTCCTTAAGGCAAGTTACCTGACAATTGTGGTTCGAGATGCAGTCCACAGCATTAATAAGGGTTCCAGTCAGTTGTCTCCATCCTCTCTAGTACTAACCATCTACAATAACAAAGCAAGTCGTATATTTGTTTCACTGACAGTTAGATTAATTAACCATCATTACTAGGTGATTGTGATTAAAGTTAAAAGGTGGCAAATTCTGGTACTTTGCCTTTGACTAAACCAATTTGAAAGATGGACTTGAAAAAACAAGCGTCACACCACTGTAAAGTATTAAAAATGTTTAGAAAACGTTTACCATACTCCCTAAAAAAGTTCTTATCAAGTTCAAGTTCGGTTTATTTGTCACATACATAGTCATACACAGTACAACACGCAGTGAAATGGTGGAGAGTGCTCTGTCCAAACTGAGGAAGAGAACCAGGGGTGCATAGAGAAAAAAATATATATACAGATAAATATATATATATTCTATGTATGTATCTTGGAGACAATGCAGTAATTGCACCCTGTGAAAGACATCTGGGAGGTTATATTAACCCCATCTAAAACCCCAACCATATACCAAGTATTCCAATGCAATTTAAACTACCTGGATATATTAAAAAAAAGTGTTTGATCATGTGAAGGGGGTTTTGTTTCTTTTAGCATTACCCGTCTTACCTCTTAACTAACTGCAGAAATTGGTGTGGCTTAAGGTTTGTGTGTAAAACGTAAAAAATGCAGACCTGTATGTACGAGTCTAACAAGAGTATACAAGCAGTTAATTACACACGGCATAACTCGCTATTGTAACGACTGTAACACATCATTATAAATACCAGAAAATACGGTATCGAAAAACGCCTACAATATTTCCCAACCCCTCCTAAGGTGCGATGTTTTCAAAGTAACGTTAGATGAATATGGGAACAAAGCTCTTATCTCGAGGTAAACGTTCACTTATTCCTGAGTCAATTCTTGTCCGTGTGCTGAGGTAATAGCGGTTAGCTGCCTAGCCTAGCCACATCCTACACCAGTTTTAGGATCGTCACCGCTGCAAGACACGAGGAACGTCGATTCAGTCTCCCCAGTTACCTAACCCAACGCTAGGTTAGTTTGCAAGTTAGTTAGTTAGTTTTCAGAAACGAATGTTGTCGGTATTTTAATGGTTATTTATCCTGATGACAAAATCGTCTAAAGTCTGAGACTACATGGATCCCTTAAACCTGCTCATTTAGGTTAACTAACTAGTTAGATAGCTATCCTAGTTCAGTTTTTAATTGTGGGCGACTTGAATTCTCAGAACTGCTTAGATAGCCAACTATTCAGACTGCGAAACCACAATGTTTATTATCTTAATTTTTAATTAACTTATCCTACTTCAAAATGGCAGTTAGCTAGGTGACCAATCTTATCTTATTTTAGCTAGTGCTGTATGGTTCACATGGGAACTTTAATCTTTCAGAGACGCTTCATTCGTCAGGTCCGGGACTCAGGACGCGTCGTTTCAACATGTAACCACAACTGGGGTTAAAGTTAAACATAACCTACCTGTTGTAACTTTGTTTACGTTCATTGTTGTAGTTTATAAAAATGCCTTTGCTAGCCATTACTCTAAAGCCGAAGTCTCGAACGGAAAGGAAGTAGCGCCAACAGTGCCGCCTCGTCGTGACGTCACAGCGTGTGAATCCACTCAGGGTTGCCAGATCCTTGGACTAAAACCCACCGAAGCATTGATGTAAAAAAAACCAATGTACTATGCATTACACAGTAGTAACGACATGTAATGCAAAGAAATTCATATTGCAACTACAGTTAAATACTAAGATAATGGATTTTAGAATACTCCACAACACTGCTCGTTTCATTCTTTGAACATGAGGGCCCTCTTGTTGAATAAATGGGTTTGTCCTCAGCACCGAGCACCGACCATAGCACGGAAGCTGAAACGTTTGCTCATTTCATTGGCTGACATTAGTTCATACTAATGGAATAAAATTGTTCAAAACCTCTGTTGGATTTTCACGATCTTTTTTGCCTTTTTAATTTTAAATGTACCATGTGAGCATTTTCCCAATTAGGGCAAAAAAGAAACGAGAGTAAATGAAAATGAAAACAAGTAAGTGATAAACCCCACGTGTATTACAGAATAGCGCATTCTGTTTTCAGTGCCTGACAGGTATAGAAATGTTTAGCTTGAAGGTGAAATATGAATCAGTTAAAAAATTAAACATGGCTTTTATTTAAACTCTAGTTCTACAGTAGTGTGATTTAGATGTTTAAAAAAACATAGTTGGAAATATTTTAAACCTTAATGGGATATTTCCAATTAGTTTGATTACGGCAGTGTATGTCTAGGCCTTCTTTATATAATTAGGCACAGCGGCACGCTAGTACAACATCGGACCTACATGCTTTGTGAATCTTGTTTAAATCCTGTTTAATTTTTTAGATTCACTAGATGGCGCCATTAAACCAGGCACGATGCCCCCTCCCCCCTCACATCTCTCCCCTCCTCCCGCCCCCCCAAAATATATTCAATTTGAGCCATAACACAGACGTGCAAAGAACATCTGCCGAAGAGTGAATGAGAAGAACAAAGACACAAAGCCAGTACCTTCTCACACTGCTATTTCTGTAGGCCTTCTCCATTAGGCTGTCTCTCATTTGCGCACTGCTGATAACGATCACAATAGCGCTGAAAAAATTTCCATTCCACAGCAAATGCAATCAAGTCTAATCAAGCTGGAAAATTGTGCTTTGGGGGCTTCTAAGCCTAGACAAATGATTGATGCTGTCTTTTTTGTCTAATTAGTGGCTAGTCAAAATTAAGCCATTTGCAACCAATTTCATTCTCTCCGAGGACATAAAAATGTTAAGCAGGCCCCATGGTTTTAAGCAAAGTCGTCTGCAGGAATTCTCCTTTTCTTATTGGGTGTGGTACCTCACTGTCTGATAATGGCCTAATGAGGACACTCGATCCTTTTTCTGCAAACAGTCATAAACAGGTGAGGGCAGCATTGTGCTCCAGTACTTACACAAAGGCACAAAGACAAACAAGAAATCATATAAAAGTCACTAGTGTGTGTGTGTGTGTGTGTGTGTGTGTGTGGAATGGAATTCAGAGTTGTCTTTCAATTGGGTAAATGGCAGCCTGGGTTTGGACTGATCACAAGCATGGAATTGGTTTGGGGTTTCTGTTTGGAATTTTAATATGGGCTTATACACATCCTGAACATCTTGAAATTGTTTGCACTTAATAAAAATAAGCCTACACACACCCTGAGACTATTTCTATCCAATAAATCATTATGATCTGTTATTATTACTGTTCTGTTATAAATTATTACTATTGTTGCTGTTTTGTTGTTGTTGATCTTGTCAATATATTTTAATTTATATATTTGTAGTTTTATGCACATTTCTGTTGCTAAAATTAAACCTAGATGCCAAATATATAGCTCATTTTAATTCAATTCAGGCATCTCTTTTGCCATGTGAAGCAGCAGCACTGTGTTTGGTTAATTATTGTCGCAATGATTGTGTCATTTGTTTCCTAACACTGATATGCACTCACAAACAGCCTAATGAGAACACTAATAGCAGTCAAATCTTTGAATTACTGACATCTTCCCATGCTCAGCTGCTGATCCAATTATCTGTTGCCTCTTGATGCAACACTTTATTTGCAGAGACTGGCAATGTTTCAATTAAAATGAAAATGCTTAAACTCTGCTTTGAAAATTATTGGCCCTCAATTGTTCATTTGCATCTCCTAAGAGAGATGTGTTATGTATGCAAATAAGTAACTTGAGGATGCACACTGGGTCACATGTGCCCAGTGCAATTAAAGCTTTCTATGTGGAGATGAGTCACGGTGTTTGAAGGCATCATCTGCATAGCTGTCTTTTATGGTAAGTGGCACAGTTTAGAGTAAAAAGTAAGTGTATTTTAAGGGCCTTTTTAATCTTTTGTATTAAGCCCAGAAACACTAAATAACCATCCACACTAGCCACAAGTTTTAAATTTTTATATCTGGATCTTAATTCTCTCCGCACATTGCAAATTCACTCAGAATAAACTCATTCAGAGTTCTGAGAACAAAATGGATAAAGTATACACAAGAACATACACATGCATAATCGGAGACTTTGCTAATGTTTCATGTTTAGAGCCTTTTAATAATACTGTCATATGATATTTATGGCAGTAATTTTGCTGTGTTTAATTGGAGTATGAATATTTTAATGCAAAGACTGTACATGAAAGCCTTAAGGGAAAATGTCGTTTTAATCTCCAAGGTACAAAGTAGCCTTTCAGTTAAATGCCAAAAAACCTTTTGCATCATAAAATCATTTTCATTTATTTTAACTATATACTTAGTTATCTGGTATTTCAGCTAAGGAAACTATAGGGACTAATAAAATTAGTCACAGATGTGTTTCTGCTTGAGGAATCAGCCCTAAAAAAGTGGTGAAGCTGGAACTGATTGAACATTTAACTTCTCAAACTGATACTCATCCACCTGTTTCTGAAATTAGTTCTTTACGGCCGTGATGAAATCATGTGAACAGCAGGCGCTTGCCCTGTACCTTGGCCAAAAAGGTCAGGAGGTTCTTTTTTAGACAGAGGCCCTTGAATCTTTAAAATGCACCTCAGATTTTCTCTCTGTACACTTTCATAATTGAGTCAAAAGCCAAACATTTTCAGACTCCTGCTGTTAAATCACATGGAGAATAATTGGAAGATTTAATTGTTTCCACAAAACAGGTCTATTGTAATTGTTTGTTTCAGTAGAGCAAGAAGGATCAATTATCTGAGCCTCTCATTTGCTCTAACCATGCTTAGATGAAAACTGGATCGGTCTGACCTCATGAGAGTCCTATCATATCATATATTGGAATTTGACATCCCTGGAACCTGGGTCCCAGTAGGTTAATGTAGGCCAAATTGTTGGAAAAGCTCTCGTGCTTTATAGTACCTCTTTTGAAAACAGTAAATGACCTATAATTATCACCCTGGCTTCTGCTGTCTTTGATTTTTGAGGTTTATGCAAATGTTGTTTGGTAAACAACTGATCCTCCATACAGCATATAAGTACCACGTGAGTGGTACCTTAAGAATCCTGGTACCTTAAGAAACCTTAAGAATCTACAGGCTGAACTCCTATAAACAAACCCTTTCTGCCATTTCGCACACACAGTGAAACTTAAGAACATTTGGTCGCTTCTAGCCCCCTGCCATAATGGGTCAAGCACTGAAACTAAAGCGACGAAGAAAAAAAAATATGCGCACTGCCTAAATATCATTTAAAAGGCATATGGCAAAGCTCCTCCCGGGCTGTGTGTCTGCACACGCTGGCCAAACAAAACACCGATTTATTGAGCTTCCGTGTATGGTGCACCGTGCTGG
Source organism: Electrophorus electricus (assembly GCF_041902795.1). Lineage (NCBI taxonomy): Eukaryota > Metazoa > Chordata > Actinopteri > Gymnotiformes > Gymnotidae > Electrophorus > Electrophorus electricus. Next base: position 39,915,283 of record NC_137500.1, read on the forward strand.
AAACTGTGCGTTTCTGTTTTCTTTACAGTTCCTTTTTCTTTTTTTTCTGTTTTTTTTTTTTTTTTTGGAGAGTTGGGTCGCCGTCCTCACTGGCTTAGCTATACCTCATATTGTTTTAATTCCGCAATGGTTGAGTCACGTAGAGCAATCAGGGCAGACACGGCCGCAGGGCCTTTTTTGGGAATGTCATGTGAGAAGGCCGATGCCGTTTTGCCTGAAAATAAAGTCGGAGCTGTCTGGAAGTTGTGGAATGTGCAGCAGGCTGCGGGCCAGCTCCGCGCTCGAGGGAAGCATGGCGCTTAGCAGAGCGCTCGGGGCAGGTAGCGCCGAGCTTGTCCCGTCTCTCCGCCCACAGTCTCTCGTCCCGTCTCTCCGCCCACAGTCTCTCGTCCCGTCTCTCCGCCCAGTCTCTCGTCCCGTCTCTCCGCCCACAGACTCTCGTCCGTCTCTCCGCCCACACTCTCTCGTCCCGTCTCTCCGCCCACAGTCTCTCGTCCCGTCTCTCCGCCCACAGACTCTCGTCCGTCTCTCCGCCCACAGTCTCTCGTCCCGTCTCTCCATCCACAGACTCTCGTCCGTCTCTCCGCCCACAGTCTCTCGTCCCGTCTCTCCGCCCACAGTCTCTCATCCCGACTCTCCGTCCACAGACTCTCGTCCGTCTCTCCGCCCACAGACTCTCGTCCGTCTCTCCGCCCACAGACTCTCGTCCGTCTCTCCGCCCACAGACTCTCGTCCCGTCTCTCCGCCCACAGTCTCTCGTCCCGTCTCTCCGCCCACAGTCTCTCGTCCCGTCTCTCCGCCCACAGTGTCTCGTCCCGTCTCTCCGCCCACAGTCTTTCGTCCCGTCTCGTCTCTCCGCCCACAGTCTCTCTTCTCGCTCTGCTTCCTTCTGCGCAAGGCCCAACTTGAAACATTTGTACTGTACACACTACGAAGTCTGCGTAATACGAAAGAAAGTGTATGCTAATGGTTCTTCTGAACACAAGTCACATCTTAGTGGCAGACGTGTTTCTCGACTTTCCTACTGATTCACATTTGACTTAATGAAGGCTAATGTTGTGTCTCATTGCTGTCGCCTTGTACTGTCGCGTCCTTCAGCAAAATGCCGGAATTCATATATCAGATATATTGCTGGGCCCTTGTTTTGATTGTCCCCCACAGTGATCAGTACTATGGAGTGGTAAAATAGCTCCTCACGTTGCACATCCTCCCCACAGCATGGCTTTAGGGCTACTCGGCTTGCTCCGTTTACTGCCCTACAAGTCTTCCACCAAATAAAAAGTCGCCCATGCAGAACAGACACTCTTATGAGCCAGATCCCAGATGGGCCGCAAGGCGTAATTCCTTTTGATAGGATTATTCCCACTGCTGTGGGTTATAAATTTGATGAAGCGATCTTGAACCAGTTCCAAAATGCTCTGCGGGATGTCCTAAGGTTTAATGGAGCATGTGTATGTTCTTATCTTTCCTAATTAGTGGGCCATTCTAAGAGTGGAGGACTGCAAAATGACTAACACACATGTAGCATGATCATAACAGTTCTGTTCTGGAAGCAAATAGTTCAGAACAGGTGCCATGAAGGATATCTCAGGCTAGCCTGCAGTCACTGCTGGAGGGCAGTTGTCACTGGTGTTTGCCCATTTGCATTCATCTAAAAGAAAGTTCAGTACACATGTCATGCAAAAAACAAGATCATGAACTGAAAAAATAATTGAATTCATACCTAGCAATCTTTTATTCAGCTTTAAATGGTCTGTTTGTTCTGTTGGAGCAAGAACTGTGCTATGAGTATCTGTGATTATAAATATTTTATGATTTTCAAGTTTTGTTTTAAGGGACAGAATACAGAGAAATAACATATCAGTGTAATGTATCTAAATGCAGTGTTGCTTTAGTTGCATTTTAATAAACCCCAGACATGTGCAGGTCTGGAGAGAGCAGCAGACAGTTAAAACTATACTTTTTCCCCATTTCTGACTATTTGAAGTTGCTGTTAGGTTCCTGGCACAGCTGATGGGTTTGGCTTGTGCGGGCCCTTTGATGTGATTCTCTGTCCTATCCAATGCCATATGTCAGTGAATTCATGTGAGGGAGACATAAACACTCCAAATAAGTGTAGATTCATGTTACAGCTCCACAGTCTTAAAGATCAAACGATGGGCCTACGAGTAAGCTGGCAACGTGGTGGTAGTGCAGCAGCTGTGGGTACAGGTTTGCCAGACACTGTAGAAATGAAATGTGCCTGTCATACCTGATTTAGACTCTTTAAGTACACTACATTTCTTATAACTCTTAAGTGCATTACTGTTTACTGAGATAAGGTACTGGTAAGGGGGACTGGCATTTGTTCCAAGGACACAAACAAATGATCAATGTGTTGATTTAAGAGAGTTTTTGGTTCTTTTCAGCTGCTACAGGCTATTGCGAGATGTTGCCTGGCCATTGCTTTTCCCCATTGTATATAGAGTACATTTCTGAGAGAGAGATGGAGAAAGAGAGAGAGAGAAACAGGAGGACACCACATATGAGCTGCAGCCTGGCCAACTCTGGGCTCGATCACAGTGGGGGCAGTTGCGTGAGAATGGGGGGGGCCCTGGAGCATGGCAAGAAATTATGTTTTCTCTTAATAAAATCCCTTGTTTTTCATCGGATGGTGAGAGGACAGGAAATCGGCTGTGTTCCAGCCTCATTACCATGCCCCCTTGGATAGGGTACAGTCCGTCATAATGATGCCTCTGTTGGCTGCAGCACCCCTTTGTACACTACTCAGCTTTGCCCTCTGACTTTACTGGCAGGCTCTCACGAGTGTTCAGCGACACAGGCCAAGATGAAACTCGTCTTCATTTGAGACAAAAAGTATGCCAGGAGACAGAATAGTGTTCTTTTACAGCACTGTTCTTATGTCACCCTTTCCTCATGCTTAGAAGCAGACACTACTTTAAGTCTTTGTCCTATAAAAGAATGCACTCTTGGGTGCAGATAATGAAGAATGCTGTCCAGGGTGAAGGGGGAGGAGTGAATTGCTGGACAGGAAGAGCAAATGGACTAATTGAAGAGTCTAAAAGGCATAAAACATCAGTTTCGATTGCACAGAAAACAGTTGAGCAGCATCAGATGCATTTTATGGTTATATGCATAAGGTACGGATCAGATCAGTACCTTATAAAAACAGGCAGATCAATTGATTAATGATGCAGTACTTGCTCTCAGCAACATCACAGTTGCTCTGTCATCACACAAGATAATGTTCATGTACAACTGACTGGTTTAAGAATAGACACTATTCAGCCAAGGTGGTACCAGTTCTATACATATACATATACATATACATATACATATACATATAACAGACTCTGTAGTTAGAGTGCTGCTCTATTGTTGTTGGCTCTAGTGATGACCTCAAAGAACATTATTCAGGATTTGACTTCTCGTCATTACAAGGTAGATTCACTGGGCCAGGCTCCAATATTGTTAAGAGAATAAACATTGAATCACAAGATCAATACAGTCTACTGACTCTTCATTGCCAAATTTCTAACATGGCTTTCGGAACCAGTGGCCAAGCAGACCCGCATGCGTGTCCATGTATGTGTCCATATAGATGCATGACTGACTGAACATCTGCAGGGTGTAGGAGCAGAGAAGGCTCCTGCTGTCCGTACTTCCCTGTGAGAACCCACCCGGTTATATCTCCAGGCTCAAGACCCCCATGGCTCTCTGTCAGAATTCAGTGTATTCTGAGTCTAGGCTTTGTTTAATCACGAGGAATGCCTGGTTTTGTGGTGGCTTTTCACAGGAACATTTAAGTATACGCAATATGTATTCATATTATGTATTACACCTAAGCCATGGCAGCTGTACAGGTCTTCCCTAACCTTCCCCAATGTATGGCCCTACATTTTCAATTTGGTTATGTTTTCCACTATGACTACTCACATAGATGAGTCCAAATTTACCAATAGGTTTATTAATAACCACAAGCAGGCTGCTCCTATAAACTTCTCTGAAGTATGCTTTTCCAAAGGCTTTAAAAATCTTATGAAGATACTGACCAACTAAGCTAAGATCATTTAAAATGTTCCTATTTGCTTTTTTCCCCAAACCGCTTCCTGAGCCATGTGCGTAATACGGCCCAATTATTAAAAGACATGAGATGGAAACTCAATTAGTGTATCCCCTTGTGAGTGCACCAGGGCTCCTCTGGAGATGTCCTGAGATATTATGAAAGCAAAATGAGAACACTTGAGTGTTTTTACCTGCTGAGGGGTTATGCACTGTATTGTTGTTCTGGAAGGTTCCCTTCTGCCTCAGAAATTCTCATCCCTTTAATTATTCACCTGCTTTCTCCTGTCCAACATCTGAGCATCATGGATACACACAAGCAAGGACAATGCATTAGGAGGTCTGTTCATGTTCTTATAATTGAATAAAATAAAAGATGCAGTTTTGAAGGTTCTGAATGCTCTACTGCAATACCAAATCTATCAAGGTTTAAAATATTATAAACAATATAAGTTTTTTGGACAAATGAATTGCATTTAGCAAGTTTACTATTTAGATCGTCTTTGTAGACACTGTATATACTGCATGTAATGGACTGACAGGACACTGTTAAATAGATGGCTGACTATTACACTGCTCTAAATCTTTTTTTATTGTTTCATTATGAGGGTTTGTATGTTATTTAAGTGAAGTCATCGGCAGGAGCTGCTGGTATTTGAAGAATACATTCTGCAAAGGTCCTTTGCCCTCAGCAGTAGCTGCCAACACAATGTGCAGTCACACAAAAAGAAGTGCTGGAGAGAAAGAAGAAGGAATTTTTGATAAGCTCAGAACCCAGAGGAAGGCGCGAGGCAGAATGCCAGCTATGCAGAGCATTCACAACAATGTGTAGTGTTACCAGCCGGCTTGCACAAAGGCAGCGTTCTCTCAGCTGTCAAAGACGCCATTGTGGCACGAGGCGAGTAGAACTCAACCCGCTGCAGTCCATTATCACCCGCACATTCCGCTCCTGCTGCCCCCTGACGCACAAGGCGGTGTGTTTCCCTCCATTCAGGCCCTGTCTGTCCACGGGGCCCTTTTCTCTCCGAGCCCCGCCAGGATGTCCTACCCCCAGCTGGTGTGATGAAGTCAGGCAGGAGGCTCTTGTATGTTGGCGAAAAGGCCTGGTATGTTGCCCGCCGTGACGGGCCACCAGCACCTGACGAGGGGTGCACGGCTCTTACGGTGACGTGGCGCTTGACGCGTCCTGAAGGGTTGACGCCTCCCGGGGCCACGGCGTCAGTCAAGCGTGGGAAGCGGGAGTCGGCACGCGAACGCGACTCGAAAGGCGCACCGCAGCGAAGATTGTAATCTCTTTGAGGGAAAAGTGGGATAACAAGGGCTTTATCCTACTTATCCGTCTTCTGCCTCAAAGCAGGGCTGTGTTGCACAGCTGAAAGCAGCTCCTAACAGGATAAGATGGCTCAGGCCTGAGTGGAAGTGATACAAATTGTCAGCTAATTCCATTGTCCCTCTACTGCCCGGCCTTTGTCCTGACATCCAGCCTAGGCCTTGCACAACGGCAGGCCTGCTCTCACAGAGACCCAGCAGGTTTGCTTGTTCAGGCCTCGGCCCGCCTGTGGAGTGGCTGACACAAGCCAGCCTGGGCCCGCTGAGCTTTGGCAGGGTCTAGATCAGCTCCCCCGCTGGGTAGGGCTCAGACTGAGCGACAGGAGCCCCGGCCACTACTCCTCACCCACCCACTGCACCTCCTCAGCCAGACTGATTGACAGGTGTTTCGGGGGGCTGCCATCAGAGAGACATTTTACATATGTGAAGCGCCTCCCCCCTGTCATGTCATTCCTCCCTTGGTACTCAGTGTCATGTATGGTGCAGGTGGTAGCCTTTGTGGGATGGTGCGACCAGAACCCAGTCCTGCTTCTGGTTGGAAAAGGATCACTGCACCAGCAATGGGCTCCCATAGCTTGTCCAGTCAGCCCCAGTTGTGTGCAGGTAGGGGTTTACTCTGGTGAAGTTGGAAGTTGTGGAGCAGATGGTAAATTCCTAACTGCATTAGTGTCAACTGATGCAGTCCTCCCAGAACGTTTGTTTGAAGATTTGAATATCAAGTAATTTAATAGGCACTCATCTGTTGAGTATATTCTGACTTTAAGACCTTAAAGAGTGAGGCAGTTATGTAACAGCAAGAGATTGTTGTACAGGATCCTTGCATGATCCTCTGATGAACATGACAGCCTCAGCCAGAAGAAGTGTCATACACGTTCACAGCTGTCTGGATGTGTTTTATGAGTATGCTTCCTCTGCACTTCTTTATGCACTGTTATGCAAAGACAAACATCTGTCCTGCTTTCCTGATTCACAGTGCCAAAAGAACTGTTACTTAAACTTGTACTGCAGTTCTGGCTGGATCTAAGCATGCCTGCTTAGCAGTTCAGTTAACTATCTCATAGGTGTTCAAGATGGACAGGAGAGTGCTGATTATTGAGGACTGACTGCCGTAATTGGGAACGTGACAAAATTTTGACAGATCGCTTCCTGCATGAAGATCTGAGTCTGTTCTAACTCAATTAGCTGACAATGGCCATGTTTGAAGGGAGAGGAATACCAGCTGTGCCATTGTCTGAGAGCCTTTACTGTTTGTGTGTTTAGGCTGATTCGCCCCAACATGGGACTGCCGGAAAGTGGCAGGCTGGTGGAAGGCAGAGGAGCAGGCACCAGGGGATCAGGCCCCCAGAGGAACAAGCACCAGAGGATCAGGCCCCCAGAGGAACAAGCACCAGAGGATCAGGCCCCCAGAGCAACAAGTACCAGAGGATCAGGCCCCCAGAGGAACAAGCACCAGAGGATCAGGCTCCAGAGGATCAGGCCCCCAGAGGAACAAGCACCAGAGGATCAGGCCCCCAGAGGATCAGGCCCCCAGAGGAGCAGGCTCCAGAGGATCAGGCCCCCAGAGGATCAGGCCCCCAGAGGAGCAGGCTCCAGAGGATCAGGCCCCCAGAGGAACAAGCACCAGAGGATTGGGCCCCTAGAAGAACAGGCTCCAGAGGATCAGGCCCCCAGAGAAACAAGCACCAGAGGATCGGGCCCCCAGAGCCCTCACACTTCTCTGTGTCACTCACACTCTGAACAAATCTGCAGCCCTCTTAAGAGTATCTATCTGCTGCCTTATCCATTAGTGTGTGTGCAGTGTGGTTATGATAATGTGGAGAAACTGCACTGGGTGCAGAGAAACAAATCTTACCTGCTTCCTCTTCCTCTCATTTTGTGCCCTTTTGAAACTCCACAGCTCTCAGAATAATATAGAATAGAAAAACCTGTATGTAGCGGTTTATTCTTCTGCAATGGAGATGAAAACTGCCATTCTTTTGTCTAATTGGCAGCACGGTGAAACTTGTGGAGTGATGTCTCCTCACTGGTACTGACGTTAATGCATTTAATGAGCTTCCCGAGAAGCGCAGGATTTGTTAAATGTTTCACAGTGTTTGCTGTCAGGCTGCCATAATCCTCCAAGACTTTTATTCTGGGTAGTCCTAATGTGCCTTACCACATTGCTGACGGGAGCATGAATCCCCGATGGCTGTGCACTCTCTGGAAGACCTTGGCGTTTCTACAGTGTACTCTTCTTGCCTGTGCTGAGGCTGTGTAAGATTAATGCAGATGCCTGTCTGACTCCTTCATAACTGCAGATTGCGTTCTGACACCACTAGCCTTTAGGGCTGCAACCTTGCTTTTGGCACAGTGAGCTACTCTATGTTCTAATGTGATTCAAAATGAGCTATTGACAAACTACAGCATTGGAAGAAGCGTGTCAGTGGGATGTTTGAGTGCAAAAGTAACTCTGGCTTGGCATTGTTCTGGTCACCAAAACCCTCAATGGTCCCTGGTTCACCCTCTAAATGTCTACTAACTGGCCCCTTTGAGGTAGGCTTCAAATACACAGTGGCGCTGTGAATTTACATTCCGCTACAGCTGTTGACTTTGCTGGGCTGTGAAGGGGCCATGCAGACGAGGCCCCGGCCCCGTTGCAGAACACACTGAACTCATTGTGAGCACAGGAAGCCAGAAGCAAGGCACCGAGTAAAAAGGACAACATGTGAAGCAGATGTGGGCTGTTGTGCCGGGGCCCACACAGATCACTGCCAAGCTCCTGAGCCGCGGAAACAGGTGGAAAGTGCCCGCTAATCTCTTATTAAAATGGAGAAGTATGCTAGCTATGCTGTGTTATTCTGGTCCTTGGCTAAGGACTGCCTCTCATTACCTAACAGGGGTTTTGTTGAGCCTACAAACATGGAATAAATAACCAAGCAAAGGTCATGGCAGAGGAAGTTCTGCTTTGTTCTGTTTATATATATATATATATGTGTGTGTGTGTGTGTGTGTGTGTGTGTGTGTGTGTGTGTGTGTGTGTATTTACACAAGTAAATAGCAAATACACAATGCTTTTATTCTTCATATTATGATTGTCTTCCATGGCATCTTTGCTACATGCTGTTGGGATCTGGAGTAAGCGTGGGCCGGACAAGATGCTAGAATGGACGGGCAGACTGGTCAGTGCTGCGGGTGTGTGTGTGTGTGTATGTGTGTGTGTGTGTGTGTGTGTGTGAGGGTCCCACCTGCTCCAGCTGCAGGCCGTCTGTCAGCAGCCAGGATGTGTTTGGACTCAACTAGTGGAAGCTGAGGTGCAGCTAGGGACACGCCTCCTAATGAGTCTCCACCTCTCATCGCATGACCACAAGCTGCAGTGATTAGTACCACTAATGAAAATATTTTGCATGCTGTGACCTTACCCAGACCGGACTTGCTCTCTGGGGAATAGCGAGATACAGCTCGGAAACTGGGTGTTTGCTCTGTGTCTTGGCTCCAAAGTGCAAAACACAGGTCTATAGTACAGAACCACCACTGAATACATTACTGGAATGCTTTCTAAAATTTATTGCTTTTGAAAGAGATCTAAGCTTGATTTTTAAAAATGTATCTTACTTTTGTTATATTCTTCCTCGCTACAAAGTGTAAGTGGATAAGAGTTGTGGGTGGTATGTACAATAAAAAAATGCTATTGGGCACTTAAAATAAATAAAAGAGGTCATGCTCTTTGAAAGTTCTGGTTCCAAAATGTGAAGTGAGATTTGTTTGGTAACAATGATCAGCCAGCTGGTTCGAAGGCTATGAGCTTCTGTCGTGTGCCCTGTGTGACAAAAAGCCATGCGTTTCCTTTAAAAAAAAGTAGGTCTACTTAAGTACAAAAAGCTCCTGGTATGAGAGCTGGATGGGAAAGTAGCTACATACATAAGTAAAGTTTACCTAAAGGTATCAGTAGTGTTACTTACTTAGACACAAAAATGTCTGTCTTTTCTGATGTCTGTGGTTTTACTAAGTGTAGGTGTTTTTATAGTTAAAAAAAATAATTCCATAAAATTGACAGTAGAGAGTCCTAATTTGACTGTTTACACCTCATGTAAGTGAGATCAGTGATTAGTAAGAATGAGAGTAGAGAACTAGGGTAGAGAAAAAGAGTACTTTCAGCATAAAATCTTGTAAGACGCGCATATCTGTTCAGTAATACATGCAGCCAGGTGAAGCTCTTAGTCGACCCCATGGAGTGAGCTGCAGTTTAGAGCACTAATACTGTATGTGAGATGCATGAAGAAAGAAACATGAGTAATGGGAAACAGAAAGCCACACATACTCACATATTTTCACTCCTAAGAAATGCTTCCTGTCATAGAAAATTCCCTTATATCTCCATCTACAGCCCATATTATCTACACTGTCCTGCAATACTAAATATTTGATAGTATCATTAGACTTTTATTGCTGGGTGTGAAAAAGAGGAAACTAAACTGTCAGTAAGGGCGAAGAATGTGCTTTCATTACTCGGTGGGTGGGCAAGAGCTCTGCAGGTGGAGAGAGCTGAAATGCTGAAGGGATAGAGGTTTAAGCCTAATTATAAACATCCATCAGTGTTGGCCGAACACCATGTTTTAAGTCATGTTTCACTTTGATGTACTGATATGTCAGTTGTCATTATTTCCACCGATCACATGCCTGCACCACTCATCCAGCAGTGCTGTGCAAATTAATTTATTTACAGGCAATGCTATATTGTGCTAAGACAAGTAAACAGAATCTGTGATGTTTGAGGCCTAAGAAACCATTACATTTAATTTTAATTAAAACCAGTCAACCTTTAATCTTCAGTTGATACTGATTGGTGCTATGATCTGAGCTACTCTACCAAACAGTCTGTTTGAAATTAGTTAAATAATTAGTAGTCAGCTGGTACTGAAAACAGAGGGCTCCAATCAAAGGACATGTGCAGTTTAATAAAACCATCATGCTCCATTTAACTCATCTTATATGGGTGTTGACATGTATTGGCTGAAGAAAATGGACCCTGCCTTTAATATCCAAACACAACCAGTGTGGAGTGTTTCATCTCCAATGGCTTGCATGCGGAAAGCAAATTAGCAAAATTATTCCTCCAAATTGGAAGAGAAATTGGCATGTGAATGTTAGGGGCAGAACAGGGCTGGTCTGAGTGCACTTTATGATTGCCATATGGACTTTGCTCAGAAAACACAGGCGTTCCAAGGGCATGTAACGAAACTCAAAAGGCTGTATTTATGCAGTCTCACATCCAGGCAGCTGGCATTGTGTTTTTGTTAGACTAATCATGTGCTCTATTACGCAGGAATGGCAATGGGTGGTGAAGGAGAGAGACACGCTCTGACACTGCGATGCTCCACATATCCCACCCTGGACGACAGATCTGGCCCCTTAGGACAGTCCCCTTTCGCACGGTCCTGGTTTTAGTGCCACTGGCTGAAGTGATTGTAAAACTACACATTTCACATACGTATTCAACTGAAGCAGTGAATTGGTTTCTGAAACTACCCTCTTCACTTTATTGAGGTTTTTTTTTTTTTGTTTTTTGGGTTTGTTTGTTTTTTTAAAGTTTTTTTCCATCTCAAGAACATAGCTTCAGGGGATGTCTGATGGACATTTACTCAAATGTACCAATTTAAGTCTCTTAACCTCTTTAATACAGTCTTGTTGTAAAGACCTATACAAACATTTTCAATGTATTAAATCTATAACTACAACTATTCAATATATTTTATATGATCCTTTCAAAATCTGATACTCACTTTACTGATATGTCACCATATGGTAAACCAGTTTAAAATTACTGCACCAAACCATCATCTGTTTTTCACTGCATTTTAAGGCTTTTCGGTTTCCTTAGCAGCCCAGATATGAACATTGGTGCAAATTGGACAAAGACATGCACAGAGATTACCTTACGACTATGGCAAAAACAATTCCTTTATTTACACCAAATCCTCTTAGAATATATTTGTCACTAATGTTTGTGATCATTTTCTGACAACCAAATAAATCTATCAGAACAGTCACTCAGTATTGTGTTCTACGGCGTACTACATGTGCACATGGACCTATTTTGGGGTATATCCTGGCCTTATGAACTGTCATCTGGTTGGTTCAGCAGTGCCTGCGGTGTGTCCAAAGGGTATCAGTAGGAGCCCTGAGAGAATTAGCATACAAGTGCATTACATGTTAATGGAGGGGCTACAAGGCAAGTGCTTTGATTCCTCTGTTCCAGCCAGGAGCTGCATGTTTCCAGTGGCTGATTTCCTGAGGGAGGGTCTGAGCCTGGAGTGCAGGCTGGAGGGAGATCTGCCGTTCTTTTCCTGTGTACTACTGAGACAACGCTGGAGAAAGTGGAGCCTCGTTTCCAAGTAGAGCTGGAGGTCCCTGCGATGCCAAACGGCCACTTAATCCTAGCAGGCAATGAAGAGCAGGATAGGATTTAAAAAAAATGCATGACATTTTAACATTTTTATATACTTTCCAACCAAAAAAGTATATATATATAAAATGACAGATGAGTACAATGGTGAAGACCTTTCAGTAACCACTTCATGGTGTAAAGGAAAGCTTTCATTTTTTATTTTGAAATTTAATGTAAAATACATGTTTGCTCTGCCTAAGACTTGGACTATAGAAATGATGAGGAGCATTTGTTTACATACACACTTTCTGTGAATGATCGATATAGTCCAGCACGTCAACAGTTTGCTCCAGATGTGTAATTGAAATTGTTAAACCATCCAGAGTCTTGGTGTATGAGCCTTTGCATGGCAGGCATGACACTAGGATGCTCAGAACTCTTATTCTGCGAGACAGTATTGATCAGCCGTGCGGTGCCTCCTGCGCGGAGAGAACAAAACAAGCTCCAGCGTTATCAGTGAGTATGCCGCAAACGGGCCAGCATTCTCGGCTTGTTTATCTCTCTCCTGGCAATGTCCACGCAGCTCTCTATCCACCTCATTCATTTTGCACTCTGTGTCTGTTAGGGCCACTTGAGAAGCTCATATTACTTTGCTCTAGATGAGACCTCCTGTTCTCTGCACCGCCAGACTTATATAACCAGGAGCAGCAATTAGCAGAGCCCCAGTGCCGTGTATCATTCTGCTTCGAGTGGGACTATTCATCCTCTAGAACACAATTACCGCCATTATTCAAGATATGTCGTTGCATTTCAATGACCAACCTTGCGATATTATTTAATGCTCAAAACAGGCAACTAAGCAGGAGGGGTACTGGTGAAACAATTAATAGTTTAGTTGACGGGTGGAGGCCTGAGAGAGAACCTGTAACCAATTCCTATAACACAGAACTCTGTTGTTGTATTTAAAACGCATAATCTCAGTGCAGTAGGCAACTCATACAAATGTGTGTAAAATAAACGTCATGTTTTCATTTAAAGAACTTTTTATAATGATGAACTGGACATTGACAATATAAACAGTATAAATGCCCATATGAGCATTATCAACCTAGAGGACACTTTTAAAGAAATAATAAATAGTTCTGAAAGATGCCACAGACAGGAATATTAGGGGTGAGTCCTGGCATCTGGCCAGAGATTCTACTCCCAGAAGATGTATGCTGAAACACTCTCAATCCCAACAGATGTCTGTTAGGATGAAAATACAGTTTCTGGCACTAGGATCCCCTCAAATATTTGAAGCTGTAGTCCTCCAAATTAATATCCAGTTTCACCCTGGAGCACATATTGGGCGATTTTTGCATTCTTCGGCTGACTTTTGGTCATTCCTCAGAAACAGAAAATCTCCACATTCCTATGTTTTATCTAAACCTGAGTATGGATTTGTCTGCAGACATGTTTGTTGTGGACAGTCTTAAAACTGACATTCACTCACCGTCATTTTGATTTGGACTTCTTAGTTAAACAGGAAGTGCATTGCATGTTTGACATTTAAATAAATATACAGTACCATGTCTCAGGATGCACTGAACTTTGAGGAGCTTCAGAGTGTTTGTGGTTTTGTGGAAAAAAGTGGTTGTCCTGCTGGATTTGAATGGAATGACACTATTCCTTCTGGGATTCTTACTGGTCTCTGCGTTTTCCCAAAATTGGTCAAAACTCTCATCAGACTTGGGCTACAGTAAAACCCTTTAGAGGAGACTTTAAAGTCATTAAAGCACCCTATAATTTACTGATGATTTATTCATTTAGTTTACATTGTAAAATAATTTAGTATACCTACTCAAAAATAACACCTTTAACTGAATACTGACAACAACTTGACCTGCTTAATGCTTGGCCAGCATGTCCAATCACCATAACATATTTGCCAATAAAACTTAGCAATTTATTTTAGCACTGAAAGCAATTGCATTTTATCAAACAGCAAACAATATAACAAAACAATTAATTTACACTTTGGTAGAAACAGTTTGCACGAACTACTCACAAAATTCACAAATCTGTAGATCACAAGACAAAATATATTAAAGTAAATAAAAGCTTCTATTTGAATAAGGCTGCTACTCAAACATTCGAACATTTATAACCATATAAACAGAGGACGGCCCTTAAATGTACCAAAACAGGCAGTCCATTCAACAGAACCAGTGGTAGGTACATAAAAGTACATAGAAGCTTTTGAACATCAGCCACTAAATAAGAAAAGTTCAATGTGGTTTACAAAAAGTAGGAAAATATACCTCTTAGACTCTGATATATTTAAGTGGCTTCCTTCATTGTCGATCCTCTGAGAGTGCTCTTTGAGAGACCAGGTGGATGAGTGTGCCAGATGAGTTCATTAACGACTCTCTCTCCACGTGCACTGCCCAGACACAATGATCCAAACAGGACACTTTGCTTTTACAGAAAGGCTGCTTCTCTCAAAATTCATTTTTGTGCTCGTCTCATTCGTGGAGACAAAGTTTCCATTCCTGAGTCGCTTCCTAGGAAATCTGAAAGCTTTCCAGGGAGAGATTCCACAGTGGGACTCTGGGCCATCTTTTCTCTTATGTCACAGGTGATCTGCTTCAAGGCTGTGTGTCAGCAGCAGATATTCTCCATTTCAGAACCAGACACTGGCTTTGGCTTTGTCCTGATCCAGTGCTGTTGGACAAAAAATAGAGCACTGTATTGTTTGTACACTCAGGGCAGTCTTAGGAGTCTAAGATACATGGACAAAGTTTGCTTCTTTTTGATAGATCTGAGCACAAATGTGTTCAAGTGAGTTCAAAATGTGGAGGCTCCTACTGTGTATTCAGCAACTGGGCTGCAGTAATGGAATATCAGAACTGATTATGAGATTAAAGGAGTCTCTGCTCCTCTTCCTCTTACCTGTGTCATAGATATCCACAGTCCCATGAAATGCTGCTGGCCAGCTGGGAGCTGCACAGCCACTGGGTTCCAGCTCTGTCTTCACCCCCTCTGCACTGGCGGAAGGGCTACAGGATGGCCGCATGCTGGGAAGCAGGAGGGGGTTGAAACGTGGATCCAGGGTGGCGCTGTGGGTGTGATGGAGCATCGCGTGGGTGTGGGGATGGGGCTGGCGGGGGTGCATGTGAGGGTACATCTCATGGACATGAGGGTAACCAGCTCCACCCTGGCTGCCTAGGCTGTAGGGCCAGGAGTCAGGCAGGGCTGATGGAGGAGGGAGGCCAGGCTGGGCAAGGCTGGGGCCGCTCCAGACGCCAGTGTCTGCAGTGTGGAAGGCAGCGGTGTGGGAAAAGTCGCTGTGACCAGTGGAGACGCACGGGCTGGTCTGAGACGGGTAACTGCTGCTCCACAGAGAGCAGGGCAGCGAGCTACACTGACCCTCCGGGAGCGAGCCCACATCTGTTAAGCACAAGCACCCAGTTAATCACTAAACCACACATACACAGATGTAAATATGTCTATATCTATATATGCTTAGATTGTATGTTAAAAGGTTGTCATGGCAATATACATTTCCTCCCCTTACCTTTCCACAGAGCTCCAGAGGAGATTCTGTTGCCCTTGGGATCGTTGGTGAAGGCACTTGGTTGGCTGAGGGCACGGGAAAAGTGCTCATCCACCACGTCCCCGATGTCCCCATGGAAATACGTGAAAAGCACACATCTGGAGCTCAGGTACTCTGCCTCAGCAGGCTGTGTCTCCTTACACCTGGCCTCCGCAACCTCACCCTGCTCCTCCTCTCTCCGCATCTTGGACTCAGTCCTGGGCTTCTCAGCTGGCTTGACTTGGCCACCGTGTGGAGACAAGCTGGTGCAGTCCTGCATCCTGCTGTAGGCAGTAAACTTCTTCTGCACACACATACCAAATACAGAAGATGACTGTGAGAAGTTGGGGTTTTAAAAAATATGCCCCTACATTTATGACCATCTTGGACTATAAACAGATCAGATATTTGAGAATTCTCATTCTGAATCGCTGGACTGCTGCTTGTACTTGACACCTTAGTGGTGTGCTGTCCATACTGCGCTAATGAACTGCAGTACCACTGAACTTAAAGCTCTTAGTGCTGATGTAATATCTGGAGTGAGGGACTACAAAGACGCAGTCATCGTTCATTTCTTGGAATGTCACTTTCTCTAATGTGTTGTTTGGGTTCCTGAAAGTTTGGGTTCTTGAGTCTAAAAATACACAATTAGACTAAAAAACAAAAAACAAAAACAGCTTTGTGATTGACTGTTTGTTTTGGCAATCATGCCGACATAATCTTGACTGATTTCCTTCCAACTTAATACATATCCTACTTTATATATATCTTTAAATGAGGCTATATTTTCTTTCTTTCTCTCTCTCTCTCTCTCTCTCTCTCTCTCTCTCTCTCTCTCTCTCTCTCACACACACACACACACACACACACACAAATCAACTACATCAAAAGTCCTATATTGGGTAGTTCACATCTGCCCCTAGCCAAAAAGAAACTCGTAGAAGTGTCTTCATGTTTTACTACTTAAAAGATGCTGTCGCTAATTTCCAAAAGCACGCCACGTATGTTATATAACAGTAAAGCGCCCTCTGGACGTCTCAGCGAAAAGTGACAGAAGAAACACATGCCGTTCTCAGGTTTTGAAGCGCTGTGCATGTCGAGGCTCTGGCAGAGGGACCTACCTCCTGCTGTTGGCGGTGGTGGTGATGGTAGTATGCCGCTTTATAGGCTGCTGCCGCCGCCGGTGTCGCTGGCAGGTAATGATGAGCTCCATAATTTTGATGATACATAACATCCAGACAACTCATGTCAGAGGGCAGTAATCTCGAAAGCTCTTCGGAAACGGCTGCTGTGGGCTCCTCACTGAGAGATAAATGCTTTTGCCATCCTTAGCCTTTTTATAAACCTGAGCTTTGACAAAAGCGCTGCAGTTTGTAAAGGCAAAGATTAGCATAAAAAAGTGTCCCCATCGAGACTTCACCACCTACAGCTCATAGATCAAAATAAAGGAATAAACGCAAGGAATTTTCTCTAAAGAGTCGCGAAAGTTGTACGTGCTTCGCTGATTGGATGGAAGTTTAGTGCGAAGCACGCTGATTGGACGAGATGCACAGAGTCATACACCCATTTCAGGTTCGGGCGACAGAATCTGTGACCAGTGATAAATATGGGATGAATTCTCAGAAGGAAACCGAGGAAATTACTGATCAAAAAAGCCTACATAACAGTTTGTAACTGTCAAAAATGAATTATAATTATAAAACCAGATATACTGCGACGGGATACTGAATTGCAGGTATATTTTTTGGATTAATAAATGTAATATGTATTTATTCTATTTCCAGCATGTGTAGCTGCTGATACCTGATAGTATGATGTGGATTGAGTACAATTGTAAAATTAAATTGAGTAAGATTAAATACTAATTTATCATCCCTATATTTCTAAGCATCTTGTTATACTTATTATGCATCTAACTCTATTTAGGCTTGCTAGCTGTGAGCAACGTTCTAAGATCAGCAACAATTTGTTTGTTCTCCCTCATTAGTAAATTTTGGATCAGGAATTTTGAATTTGCTGCCACCTGCCGGAGGTACTGGGATGGGTAGCTCATCTCTAAATGTATCAGAAGTAATCTGACTAGATTTCACCTTCTGTATTGGATCAAATTCCCAGATCCTCTAATAAAATATATAGATGTTAACATTTAAACCAAACCAGAAAACTGTCTGATGATATTTGAAAATTGTGCCCTTGGGTTATAAAAGCTAATTGCAATCTGATATGTCTCTTGCCTGTAAATACTTTAAGATTATGGATCTAAATATCTGAAGCTTGATTTGTAATGTAATAGAACTGTACAGTAAAGTGCAGTCACTTGTTTCTGTAGCCAGGCCCAGATTGTATGGTCTGCCAGCAGTTATAGGATCTCTATATGAGGTATAATGGTCTGTTTTCATTTTGTGTGTGTGTGTGTGTGTGTGTGTGTGTGTGTGTGTGTGTGTGTGTGTGTGTGTGTGTGTGTGTGTGTGAGTGTGAGAGAGACAGAGAGAGAGAGACAGGGAGAGAGAGAGAGAGAGAGAGAGAGAGAGAGAGACAGACAGACAGACAGACAGAGACAGAGAGAGCTCATGTATCTAAATATTTATTCTACAAAATAGCCATTTCTCAATTAGTACTGCATATATTCTTTTAAGGTCACTCTTGCATGTGTTTTATTTTGTATGTGAAATGATACCTAATTCAGTGTTGTTGCACAGCAATATAGAGCCGTATAGAAAAGAAACTGTTATTTATGATATTATGTATTTTTCCTGTGCGGCATAATTTTCTTAGCTCTCCGCTGTTCTAGTGTTTATTACACACTGTTTATTCAAATCTTACGGCAATGCACACCACAGAGGGAGATGTGAATAATTCAGTTGGTTCTGCTATAGAATTTGTGGGTTTTATAGAAGATCTAGGGCACTGCCACCAATGGATGTGGGGAATATATGATACACACACACACACACACACACACACACACACACACACACACACACACACACACACATACATAAGTGTAGTAGGCTGGCATGCACACTGTTCATGTTGGCTAATGTTGTTTCTCTGCTATTTCTCATTTTTCTCCACTCATTTACATGATTATAATTTTTTAAATAAAGCAACCCTGATGAGAAGAGCAGGGGAGCTATTTGAATGTTTCTTTCTCTATTTTAGCCACCCACACAGGGTTTGCCAAAGACTAAAAGACACCTGTAAAAGCATAACATGCTGTTATTGTTCAACACCAACATAGAGATACCCAAAAAAGAAGCCATGATACTAAATAGCACAATTAGGATTTGCTATATATTTTCAATTCTACAATTAAATCTACAATTTCAGTTCTACAAAAATCAGCCATTAGAATATTGATGCCAAGCCATTTGAGGTTCTCCAGTGACTGAAGCTCACAGGTGAATACCTGTACAGACAGGTTGATGTATGATGCTATCTAAATGCCATCACATCAGTTTAGACCTGTGTGCTGGGAAATGTGCCTGAGAAATATGGCTGTTTGTTTTAAAGGCATTAACAACAAATTAAATACAAATTAGTACCTCCTCCTTCGTTAGTGCTCATACTCTGAATGCTTATGGCAGAGAGAGCCATTGATTGGCAGTTTATATTTTGCACTACTGATACAAAATCATTTTTCAGATAATGTTATCATAAATATAACATTGAGGCTTATCTGTCTGAAGAATGACGTGATGTTATTTGACGCTACCACAGTTCCACACACAGTGGAAAAGGTGCTGTGTCCACAGATTTTTTAAATTAATATAGCCTACTGTACATTAATAAGGAGGAGGCTAATGAAAAGAACTTATCATACGTGCATTTTTTCAATAGTTTAATTGTTCAGAGTACCAAATTACGTAAACAGATAGAATGATTGTTTATGTGGAAAGACAATGAGCACAGAGAAAGGATCTGCGATGGATGGGGTATGTCTGCAGCTTTGCTCTCCTCTCCCAGTTTGGGTTGTGACACTACCCTGCCTCTCCTCCAGGAGGCAGGGTAGAGCCATGGCCTCTACTCTGTGTCTTCAAAGACGTGGAGGAATCCGAAACACTCAGCTTGCATCTCCTTAACACTTACTAAAGCCTTCCTGTGCTGAGGACATAAAGAAGGTTCTATGGCTTTAAGTGAGAAGAGAAAAGAGATTTTGTTTTGTGATTTATCGGCATAAGCACCTTAGACATCTTAATTGCTAATTATGGTAAACCTTGGTGTGCACACCTGCATGCCAGAGTATCGTGAGGATTAATTATGCACCTGTTTTCATAGGCTCACCCTTTCAGCTCAATACCAGTGTGGCAAGTGCAAATGGTATTTGAACAGAGATCCTGAGCAGATTTAGATGACAAGCAAAATTTCGACGTTTTGATGAACGTGTGATCATATTTCTCATAAATTATGTTATTTAATTACGTTAATTATGTTAAACAAACCTAAGTTGTCAAGAGCACAGTATGCCTTGCATGTCTGGGTTAGTACTGTGTATAGGCAATGCTTATATAGTTTTGTCTAGAGTTCAGTATGCCTTGCATGCCTGTCCACCCACTCGTTTACTGTGCTTACTCTCTGTTTCCTGTTCCATACTATGCCGAGCATAAAGTGTGATGTACTATATCAGCTGTTGGAAAAAGACATTTGATTTGCCCTTAACTTGGTTTTGTCTGAAGACTTGCTGGAAGTGTGTCATATGATACGAATATGTGCAAAGCTTGCAGGTGATCATGAAATATTGCTCACTCCAAGCAGTGCAATTTAACGGTGGCATGAAATAGAAAATCACATCTTCCCCAGAATGAAGCAATCATGTGGCCATCCAACATCTGGTGGCAGTTATTCCTATGACATCTGTAGAGCTAAAGGTTTAATCGGGTGTAAAGTGTCAAAGAAATGTAATATCTCGGTAAGAATTAAAATCCTATTTCCAGGAAAATCGGATGAACACGTAGTTAATAGAACGATCAATAAGCATGTCTTCCCACAGTCATCTTCTTAATGTACTTAATTGTCCTACTGTTTCAGTAATTACACTGTCATACCAATGCAGAATCCTAAATCTGAGTTTTAATTGCATGTGTGACTCATGAAAGGAAGCTCATTTTAGCCCGCATGGCCACCACGGAGAATGTCCAGACACCAAAGCTCACTGTGTTAATTGATCACCTCTAGATTTTTCCATGTAAATGTTTTTTTCTGTATATCAGGGACATCTTTATTGCTGAGTTTATGCATGAACACCAGATAATTAGTAATTTCTGTTTTTTTGTAAATGTCATTATTTAGAAAATGTAAAGATTATGGAGAGGGTAAAAAGCATGGATTCATGTCCAATAAATGAGTTGATAGGAATTCAAAGGCACTGATAGGCATACTCATCTGTTCGTTTGCCTACCAATGAAAAATATTTAAGGCCCAACAAAGAACTCTCAGCTGAAAGGAAATATTAATTGTGAATTCTTAATTGCAGATGTTAGCATTCTCTTTGTGTTTAGGGTATTCATGAATTTATTGCATTGCGGACTGGTTACATTATCAGATCTGCATATTTGGTGTCTATGTGGATGTATTCAGTACTGAGCAGACAGTGAATGTCTCATTTCTAGGAATCCCAGGAAATGTATTAAAAAGAGACTTCTTCTCTTTAAAGATTATGTTTGCAGTAACTGATAAACATGAAAATATGACATTTCTGCTGCAACAGACATACAAGTAAAGCTGTAGCTCCTAAAGATGTATTCTCCTAAACTCTGCTTATCTCACTGTAATTAAATGATGTGTATTAATGGCACATTGTGGTTGCAAGTTAGTGCTCAGACATAAGCAAAGTCTGTCTGGAATTCTATTAATGTTCCTCCTTGAAGGACTTCTCTCTATGCCCTTCTAAGTTTAATCATTCTAATTCCCTATGCAAATAGTACTCATTTGCTTCAGTTGAGTAATTCTGGCTTCCGTTTAACCCTGGGGCTGTGGTCACCTGGGGAAGACCTTGCAATTGCAAATTTCTAACCTTTTTCATTTCCACTGCCTCATCTGAGCTATTGCTGCCAGTGTTGGGGGATTGCAGAGAAGAGGGCAAAGTCTGGACAGTGCATTGTCATTGATGACAGTGCTGAATGTCACAAAACTACGACATTTTATTAAAGCACATAGGCAGTATGTATCCATGTGTGGGACGGGTTTTAACATAACTATTAAATTGTTATCTTAACCGTACACAAGCCCATTTGTGTGTTTACACATGTACAACTCAACAGGGGTGATAATCTCTCATTATTCACCATCCCTCGATGCTCTTGTGCACTAGGTTGCATGACACTCCTGGGCTGGATTCTTCCCAGGGGCAGATGGAGCAAAGTCAGTCACTCTATATTTTCACTCTCTGCCTGTGGTCACAACCACTCAAGCACAACACATTTATCATTGCAAAGATGTGGCCACTTAATCAGTGTGATGAGACCTAGATTTCTCCAGCCCTGCTCACATGTGGTGAGTCATGTCTTATTCTCTGTTTGTAAGAGAGCAGGTATGATTTTGAGGCTAATTACAGCTATGATATTATACTTATTATACTTATATAGCTTATTTGTATTAAAGGTGCTATGGGCATTGTAGTTGTGTCTTAAACAGTATTTTTCAGGTATATAAACAAGCAGGCAAACTCATAAATAAATAACTAATATATCTGATTTCTACAAATCAGAAATTATCAACATAAATAAATATGTTATGGGTGCAAATATCTATTTTGATGAATGATGTCTTAAAGACATACACCCTGTGACCATCAATAATTGGATATGAGGTATATTTTTGTTTACACAAAATTATTCATGTAATTTCCCATACGCGAATGATACTAGCTCTATAACAGGAGTAGCACACTTTAATTTCACAGTTGAAACATCTTATTTCATTGTCTGGCAGCATAGTTAGCACTTTAGCACCGAATGTCTGTTAGCCTTGGGCCACACCATGAGCAGAAAAATAGAGATAAATGCTTTTTAAAGGCGTCCCTGTGGGAGTTCTCCCAATGCACTCGGTGCACTTGCTCCAATACATGATGTAGATTTTCAATATATTTTAAAGACACCCTCAATGGAAAATGAAATTGTACTTTGCTTTCATTATTGCCATGTAGAATTGGTCTGTGTGCTTGGGGCAAGATTGATCACCAGTGGGCTTATTATCATTATGAGAACATTTAGTGCCAGTCCCTGTTGCCAACCTTGCTGATTATACGAAAGCATCTCCCTAATAACCTTAACAAGAATAACGCCCCAGGATGGCCAATTTCTTGCACAGAGAGAGGCCATAAACTGCTGGAGGCTACACACACACTGTCCCTCCCAAAGTCACCCTGCTCTCTTCTCCTGGGCTCCATTGCTGTGCTCTGGTCCAATAAACCTCTGTTCTCATTGTATGTGCCTCCCTTCTCTGTTTTGTTCCATTTAACTCCATTTCCATTGAAGTGTAGATCTCTGTGACCAATGCGTGGCTGAAGCTACTGATCATCATATTTATATTGTAAATTAAAATTATACGGTGAAATAACATCATCTTTAAGAATACTGTAGTTATTTTAGAAATATTACTTGAATTGGATTCTTAAAACACTACGACGGAAGAGAGAGGTTTGTCAAAAATCTAATACTTCTTCAGATATCCTGTTTTTGTAAATATCAAAGCATCCTAGGAAGCAAGCGTTTGGGTTGCACGGGGACTTTACTGCCCTCTGGAGGACCGCGCTGAAAAATCACGAGACTTCCAACGTGACGTCAAACCCCGTACGAATCAGTGCGTCACAGACGAAGACTTTTGGACAGGCGGTTAAAACAACAACACGGCCGTTATTACAGTTTTAAAGTGTTCACCGAAACGCCATGGCGTCATTGTTTAAGAAGAAGACTGTTGACGGTAAGTTACTTTTTACTGATTCATTTCTAAACCGATTTGCCCAGTAAATGTCTGGCTGCTGTTTGTTTCATTTCACACGGTTTGTTTGTGCTAAATGAGCAAGTTTCCACGTAGGAAATTCGACAGCAAGTTATACCAGTTTTCTGGCAACTTATGCTTAGAATTACGATGTAGTTTCTCTCTGAAATAGCACCATCATGTTAGATAGATGCCTGCTTTTAAAAAATAAATTCAAATTAAGCGTGATCGGTCAATGGTGCAAAGTTACCAGCTAAATTAGCTAGATTGCTGGATAGGTTAAGTCCAGTTAAGTCCCAGTATTCGCTAGTTAAGGTGTTTTGAGACATTCATTCATTCATTCATTCATTCATTTAAGACGAATTTCTTCAAGTTAGGTTAGCCAGCTACCCTTTAATAGTGTTATGGAGTCATTCACATTATCAGATGATTAAAGATATAGATAATCCTATACCTAGAGTTCACCTAGTGATCTTTCCTGTCAGGGTGCTAGAATTTTAAAATAAACCGATTGACCACCTCTCAGCAAACTGTATCATTACACAACTCGTATCTAGGTTAGGGAATTTGACCCAGAAAAAGGACTTAGAAATGATTTAGAAGTAGTTATGGTCTAAGTTAATTAAATGAGCTCTTAACTTTATAGGTCGGATACCTCGCTAGCTGTGCTCTCTAAACTAGCTGAGTTCGCCTGGTCGCTGTCCACCGCACCACTAACCGCTTTATTCATCTCTATCGCAGGTGCCTTTCCTTCACCGCAGTGGGGTTAATCGCCTTAATATGTTGATGGTAACAGGAAACCTTTTTACTTTGGATTTATAACTTTAGTTTTTTACATACTGTACGATTTCTTTAAATCTAGACTTTTCCTGATATGTGTGTTAGAAACCACTGAAACATGGTGAAGGACTCGCACCAAAATAGCTTTTCAATCAAGCAGTGCTGCAGGTCGCTGACTTGATTCTGCAGTTATTGACTTTACTGTAAGATGTCACATTTATAGGCTAGGAATCTTCCAGGCATTACAGTCACACCGTTTACTGTATTTTTTCCTAACCTAAGCAAAAGTTTGTTTTTCCTTACCATCAGTCATTTAAAATAAACTAATACTTAATAATAATAAACCTAATAATAAAATACAAAAATACTTCATTAAATGTGCATATATAGTCTGGGAGTCTTTTGATATTCATAGTTTTAAAAGAATTATTTTTTATGTACCAACATATTTAATATGTAGCAACATATTACTTTGTTATTTTTAATTACGTAAACACAATAAAACCATGTTGTTACTTACATGTTGGCCGCATCCTTATGTCATTACTCTTCTGTTCTGTCAGACTGTTTCCTCTGTTTCTCAGGTCCAGGTGCCAAGCAAAGCTCCACTAAACTGCAGTATCCTCTAGATTAGGTACTTTGGCTCAGTTGGTTTAGCTTCTAGACTTGTGTGGACAGCATCCGTCCCTTATAATACGTTTTGGAATACGTCATCTTTTACGTAGTGTATGAAAGTACTTAAGACTTATCTTGCTATGGGTGATGAGTTTCTAATGAACATTTAGATGTAGCCTACTTTTTAAATATTTTTAATGTAGAAAATCAAGATAATCTTTGTTTTTTTTTTCAGATTTCTGTCTTTTGTTCAGGTTTTCACTTTTCTTGCTTTTTTCTTTTCCTTGTGTTTTTTAAAGCTATAATTTTATTTCTTTTTACTTAATAGTTTTGTTTTTGGAAACATCAGTCACTTATTTCTTGCTTATTTTTGTATTTCTTTTCTTTATTTGTTTCTTTCTTTCTTTTACTGTCTTATTTATTTTGGAGGTTTTTTTGTTTGTTTGTTTGTTGTTGTTGTTGTTTTTTTAAAGCATTGGACGCTTCACTGAATTATCACTGAAATCCTGGAGAACATTTTCCACCAAAGTGCTTGGCCTTTCATATATCATTCTCTACCACTGTCAGTATAGTGGTTCTTTTCTGAGGCTGAGGTACTCTTAACATGATATGGCTGACATCCATGAGAACCATCTATCTGATAGCAGTCTTGGAGCCTGTAACATCCCCATTGTAATGAGGCTACCTTTTCCTTAAGCACGTGGGTGTAAATGTATGAAAAAGGGTTGGTGTATGGTAACTATTAGACTGTCAAATGTATTAAAATTAAAATGTTTGTGTTGTTCACCCCTTGATTGAAAACAATTGTTGTGATTCAGTTCCTTCTCCCTTATCTCATAAAAACGTTCATGTGTTTCACTCTAGGCGATATTCTGACCCAGTTTTTTTTTGGGTGTATGGAGGTTTTTAATGGTCAATGGACTTGATAGATGATTTGATCTGGAAAAAAAATAAGATTGTTCAAGCCTTTGTTCCTAGCCATAGCTACCCCCATATAAAACTACTCTAATTACATTTCTGTCATCTAACGCTATCTAATGGTTCACCTTACAGTGTTTATTTGCTTATTTTTGATCAGCTTTATCTTTAAATAAAAAAATCCTCTGAGATTTTTTTTATACCTGGGAGAAGTAAACAGATGATGTCATATTCCAGAAGAGCAGTTATTTTCCATTCCTGCAGCAGTGTGAAATTGAACAGTTGCCCCATTCTTATATGGGCTCAGGAACGAACAGTTGAAATGAGTAATTCCATATAAGATGCACATTAATGTGTGTATGTGTGTACGTGAGTGTGGATGTGGCTCTGTATTGTGTGGTGGAGCTTTCCTAGTTAAAATGATGGTTGAACTATTGCAACTCTTCAGCAAAAATGTTGAATGTCCTACTGTCCTAAATGTCATATGAATGTACAGAGAAAATGCTTGCAAAAAGATCTTTATCTCTTGCTCTAGTTTAGAGTGGTTTAGCCATGTAAACACTAGTTTAAAGTAGTTCAACGCCTTCCAGTGTTCAGTCCAATCCATAAACATTTGTAGTTCTTATATTGGGTTTACTCTATTTTTTTGCCAATTTTAAAATTCATGTATGCAGATGTAGACAAAGTTCTCTTTTCACAAATAGCAATGTGATTATGATTTGAAACCACAGTCTGGGTCTGTAGTATACAGACAGCAAAGCTAAACCAAAGCTTGTTGGCATTGCCTGAAGTTGTTGACTATAACCCTAGCACCAGAGTGGCAATGCTTCAGCAAGACTGCTACTGATTCCACAACATTCATATCTAGTCCCACATATACTGTGTTCACCTGTTATTGCTACGTATCTGTACCTGAACGTGTAGGCACACAGATTTTTTTAGCAAGTGATGGGTGGCCTAGTTCAAATAAGTCTCTGTTTCCTGTTGACAACATGGAATGATGTCTAGTGAACAAATAATCATGATTTCTGTTTCTTCCTGTAGAATATTTACATTTATTTTTATGAATATTGCATTAATTCCATTAATTCATGGAATAGCCCTTTTCAAGATGTATTTGAGTCAGATGCGTAATTGGACAACACATTAAATCTTTGTTCACAGGAACACGTTCATTAAAGTCATAAATAGAACAGGGCTGTTGCGTGATAACATTAGACATGCAAGCTTTCAGGGGGTTTTGCATGGCTCATACATTTCAGAATCACCACACCTACATGGGCCTCAAAACATTATGAAATGTGCATGATGTTTTTCTCTTGGGATATTGGTACACAGCTCATGTAACAGCTGACTCTATACCCATCCTGTTGTATACACGCTATAGGAGTCCCCTTTATAAATGTATGCAGACATACCCGTTTTTTTTTAAGCCAATACTTACCTTCATATGTTAAAGTTTTAAAACACAACAGCCTTGGTCTGAAAAGTAGTTTTAAGTCGGATAGTTTTTTTCTGGGGAGTTTGGAAAGGAGCCTTCTTTCAGCATTGCATAAGCTGTATTACGTTAATTGGCTTAGTGGCCCACATGTTGGTCTTTGCTTGTATTAGGCCTAGAGAGAGATGCTTGGAGATCCAGCTCACTGAGCTGTGTCTGGATTTTCCACAAAGTTTTCTGACATGTCCATGCTCACACTGTCTTGTCACAGATATCATCAAAGAGCAGAGCAAAGAGCTGAGAGGGACCCAGAGACAGATCACCAGAGATCGTGCAGCCCTGGAGAAACAGGAGAAGCAAATGGTAAATGGGAGAGAGACACCGAAGTGCAGGAAAAGGCTCATACCTCCTAATCCATGTTTTAAACACAAAACCTGATTAAACTTCTGTGGTCTCATTACGGTTTGGTTCGGTACAGTGCTGTTGAAGCTTATTGCCACAAACAAAGTGAAAATGAAGTCAGCTAGACTCGTATATTCCTGCCCCATTTGATGTCTGTTTTGGTTTCATAAGTAGGTAGATTAAAGGGTCTAATTGGCTGTAAGAGGAAGAATGTGCATGCTACAGCACC
This sequence comes from Electrophorus electricus, assembly GCF_041902795.1. Lineage (NCBI taxonomy): Eukaryota > Metazoa > Chordata > Actinopteri > Gymnotiformes > Gymnotidae > Electrophorus > Electrophorus electricus. The sequence continues at coordinate 39,942,935 of NC_137500.1, forward strand.
TGAGGCTCTGAGCAAAGAGACTGTTCTCTCAGCCTCTTCCTATCTCAAGCCATCTCCTCCTCCTCATCCACCTTTAATCCTTAAAGAAAGAAACTTGTGTCTCTGGTTTTTAAGTAAACATAAAAGGTGAATATAATTACTTCCTAGTAGGCACCTTCTTGCCTTGCAGTTATGCTTTATTATAATTAGGCAAGTAGGACTAAGGAGATTTTCAGAAAGTTTTTTTTACCATTGTGTTTCCTGCACAACTACAACAAAAGCAGATTTTCAACTGGATTATAATACAAAGTGTGGTACTTGGCAGGTCCAATACAAAGCTTGTATTCATGAGCAGCCTACTTTACCATCTTCTGCTATGGTGAATTACCTGTCATCTTAGAGTCAGGAGGAGATGATGCCCAAAACATCAGCTTGTCAGTCTCCAAGCACTGCCTGGTGGCTGACACAGCAATAGAGTATCTCTAATAAGATGAGATCCACTGCTTCCATTTCATGACACCAGACAATATTAATAACCATGATGACATGATTTCATCAGGGGCTTGTCAACGCTAAAACTCTCCCCATCTCTCTCATTTTGTGGTTGTGACAGGAAGCGTATCACAAGACCTGTGAGTCATCTGTCATAAGTGGACATAATGTGGACTAGATTTTATGGTGAAAAAGAACAATACGTGTGTGTGTGTGCGCTCTTTCTTTTTAGTGACAAAGGTATCAATACTATGTAGGAAAACCAAAACAACACTGGGTTTATGGTAAGGCTTAGTAAATTCTTATTCAGTATGCATATGAGTGTGTGTGTGTGTGTGTGTGTGTGTGAGAGATCTGTGACATGGTATAAAAACAAATGTTTGCTTGTGCATGGCTAATGTGAGCCCAGGATGATCGTGTAACTTTTAAACTCATCATTTGCACATCTTGGCATTACTGCTCATATAGACACAGTTATACATTACATAAAGGTGAACATCTCACTTCCCAGCACAGGCTCTTGGGGAAAGATTTGGCAAACTAGTTAATGTGGTAGTGGGCTGAATTTGGCCTGTGTTTTTCTAAGATCTATTCTAAGCAGTTTTGCTCATTATTTAGTCACCCATATGTAGCCTGTTGCAAAGACTGAAGTGCAGGTAGTTCATAGCTGCTGCAGTGCTAATGAGCTTTCCCAGCTTCCACTAAGCTGATTGTGTGGTGGTGTCCCAGGGGAGATCTGTACACATGTGCTCTCCATCATTCTGCAATGCAGCGTTTGCCTGAAGAACCCCTGGACTCCTGCTGGGCTGTTATCATTCACTTACCAAAGTAAAGGCATACAGGCCCGTGGGCCTGAACTAGCAAATGTTGGTTTCTGTAGAGCACTGATCACTGTTTAGATCACTGTTAAAGATGCCACTTTTGTTCAGAACATGACATCATGCTGTAAAGAATTACTGTCATTATGTTTGAGAGGATTTTCCGCTAACCATCTCTAATCAGAGACTGCGGTTCTTATTCATACATTTTGTTCTCAACAGGAAATGGAAATTAAGAAGATGGCCAAGACAGGCAATAGAGAGGCCTGCAAGATCCTGGCCAAGCAGCTGGTCCAGCTGCGTAAGCAGAAGAACCGCACCTACGCCGTGAGCTCGAAGGTCACCTCCATGTCCACGCAGACCAAGGTCATGAACTCTCAGATGAAGATGGCTGGGGCTATGTCTACCACAGCCAAGGTGAGATGTGGCACTGCTGGTGGTTTGGACCTCCAAGACATGCTTAAGTCTCCTGCTACTTTTCTGGGGAAGTTGGGGTTACTGGTTGAACTTAAGAAAAAGCCCTTACACAGCACATACTGCACTTCAAAAGAATGCTTAAGCAGGGGAGGGTAATTAGCAGGTTGTGGAATGGCTTCTTAAGTGCGGTGGCTTTTTTATTCGGTGTCCACAGACAGAAGGACTGTTGAAAGTCTGTTTGTATGGAACTGCCGTATTGTTCCCATCGTCACTTATTTAAAGAGCTTCTGTAATATCCTAAATTAAATCTAAAATCTGACCCATATTACTTCCCTATACATCTTTTGGACCAATTAAATAAATTAGCATATGAGTTAGTTATTCTGAATTTATAAGTGTGTTTTGAGTATTGGAGGTTATAAGTACACTGTATAATATGAAAGGTAATAGAATTATAACCCTTATACTCAGTCATACATGTGATTTGTTGTATTTGAAATGCATATTGAATTAGGTGAAATAATTTTGCCTAATGACAAAGCCAGAGGCAGGATCACTAGCTATACCCATAAATATGCATATTTTCTGTTCAGCTGTATATATTCTGCAAAATGGGGAAGTAAGCTGTATTCTATTATTCCATCATTAGCTTCCTTGAGCCCTAAACGGTCTACAGCCATCACTACAGGTTTGCAGACATGGCCCAAAATGCAGATGATGTATAACTGAATTCACACTGTTGCATCTCATTTGTGATGCTTTGTGTTTCCTCACCAGATGTAGTCAAGCCAAGCACAAACCAAGGCCATGCTCGCATACACATACACACACAAAAACATACACACACAACTCCGTGTCTTTGTATGGTTTCTTGCCACATCAGGAAGGAGGATATTAATATTTCCTCATTTGGCTGCTGATATCCTGGGAGTTGTAGTCTTGCAGCTAAGGCTTTGTGGGAGAGCTGCTGTCACACACATGAGCCATAATGAGACTGACACAGGTGGTTTGTGTAAATAATTCTCTCTAATCAAATGAGACCTTTCCTGTTTTGACTGCAGTGTCATACTGTCGAAAACCCAGAGGGCCATTAAAAAAGTCTGCATGCAGGTCGACCTCATTTTATATGAGCTGTACGTCCTGCTTGCTTACCTCTTGATTTATATGGAGCTGCATTCAAAATGTCTTCTTGTGGGGTGAACTGGGAGTGTGTGTGTTCTGTTTCATCATGCTCTGTCATGACACCTTGTTTTTCCTGAGTGCACCTGATTCATAGCTTGGGTTACATGTGTCTCAGACAATGCAGGCTGTTAATAAAAAAATGGATCCAAAGAAGACTTTGCAGACGATGCAGGATTTCCAGAAAGAGAACTTGAAGATGGGCATGACGGAAGACATGAGTGAGTTTTTTATGTTTCTTTTGCCAGCTAATTCTAGTTTATATAGTTGTATTTTAGACAGGAGAAACCAGCATGCGGATTTTTGTCATGTTTAGTGATTCCAGACATTGATTTTACATCCTCAGTCAATGATGCACTAGATGAAATCTTTGAGGAATCAGGCGATGAAGAAGAATCTCAGGACATTGTGAACCAAGTGCTGGACGAGATTGGCATTGAAATCTCCGGAAAGGTAAGAGACTTTCTTATGTCTGTCTGCATCTAGACCAGAGCACGCAGCCAAGCCAGTGTTCGAGGGAACCGATAGTTTTGGCAGATGCATAACTTTGGGCATTGCCATCGGTTGATCTCCGGCCCCCCTGGCTAGCGTGCTTAACTCAGAAACAGATGTGTGACGTGGTCCCTCAGGGCCAAACTTAGCCTTCATCTCACTATTGTTCTATCTGCCTGGCTCCTGTTGGTGTCGTTTCGTACTAAGAAAATCGAATATGATTTCTTCAAGCATCGCTCTAGTTCGAAGACTGTAGAACTTGCCCTGCTGTGACTATACTGACTGGGTTTGCTGATGTTGTGCAGATGGTGAGAGCCCCCTCAGCCGGAAAGAGCCTCCCCAGCGCGTCCAGGGCTAAGGCAGCTACCATTTCAGATGAGGACATTGAGAGGCAGCTAAAGGCCCTGGGAGTGGACTAAAGCTTCCCCCCATTCCCCCACTGCACTTGTGCTCTGAGTGCCACCAGACTGCCTTTACTGGCAGGGACACAGGGATCGCTAATAACCTAATAACATAAAAATATGATTATGGTGCAGTTTGTAAGACTCCACTTACTTTAATGATTTAAAAAGCACATGGTGGTAATGGGATTGAATGAAGGAATGTTCCTGAGGTCAAAGAATGGGACACAAAGATTTTCCAAATGCTCATAAAATATTGGACTTCCTTAATCTGCATCAGTTTTTAAAAAACAATTGGCCCTTTACTGCAGTGAAAGACAAGTCACCACTAAATATACTGGGATCTTCTAATGTAATGCTTTAATGTAATGCTCTGGCTGCATAACACAACTTTTAATGTACAACAGACATTATGGGTTCTGTGAATATAATACTAAGTTTCTGGTAAAGTGTTAGTAAGTGGCCACTTGCATTGTTTGCATGTGTTTCCATGGGTGATTGGGCTATATTATACGTTATTTACTGAAGAATTTACTATATTTCTTTATGCCTCTGTAAGTTCTTTGTCATGATTATCAGAAGTAACAATTCTCCTAAAGTCTTGCATGAAACTCTTGAATGTCATTGTGATGAAATGGTTTCCCCCTTTACATTTTGACACACTGACTGTTCAGCAATTTGACAAATGTTTGTAATTAACAGCCCAACTGAAACTAATTTAGATAATGTACATGATTGCCAATGATGTACAAAGTGGTCCTGTCAGTGGAATTCACTCTGTAGCTCAACTGAAAGGCATTTGACAGACGTGTCCTTGCCAGTTAATTATGCAGTCGAGCATTTACTGAAGAACATCACATTTCAGGTGTCATTACCAGAGCCTTATCTACATATGCAAACTAATAATGTGAGTCTGTTACTGAGCTGAGAACTGAACCACCATTTCTTATTTGGATGAGTGCTGAATTTTGAATCATGCTGTATCTATTATTGTACTTGAAATGTAAAGGATGAATACACTAACCTCATTAAGTTCTGGTGTAATCAGAGAACACTAACCTCATTAAGTTCTGGTGTAATCCAGAGCCAGACTGGAAGCAATATATATATATATATATATATTATCCATGTTTGTTTTTTGACTTTACCATTGTGAGATTCTCAGCATGTTCTAATTTAATATTACTTTTCTCTTAACTTATGTATTTATATGAATGTACAGTTTATGGGTCAGTTTTGTTTTGTAGTGAATAAAACATTTTCATATCTTGTGCTCCAAGTTGATAGATGTAGTTAAGCACTTTCAATCATTCTTTTAAAGAGGGCAAAACCTTAAAGACTATGAAATGCCACTTTGCCTTTCACACCTTATTAAATTGCATTAAATTACAGTTCATGGTTCATAATGATAAACATCATTTTTACATGAGGTTTTAATGAGATTTTGGAGAATGTGCTCAAATGAATTTCAGTGAAATCCATCCATTTTGAAACAATGCCTTGTGGAAGCATAACCTTTACATTTTTAACATTGTATTAAAAAATGTTAGCTTAAAACTTTTTTTAAAAAATCTGCACAAAACATTTGAATCTATTTGTGAAATATTTCCCCCACACCATTTTATCATGCATTACATTATATGTGCAAATTCTAGTGTCCACATAGTAAAGTAGTGTTGATACAGTGGGCTGGCTGATGCTGTTACAGTGTGCAGGTGAGATCCTCCCACTCCGCTCAGGACTAGAACATTACAATAAATATTCCACACTAATACCAGCAGGGACTGCGCTGAGCTAATGCTACAGCACATAATAGACACCTGGACTAATAAATTAGCACCTGGTTCCTACAGCTGGGATGTATATGTCCCCCATGTGACCTCGCAATGCATGTGCTTGTCTTGCCCTCATCTGCAGGTTGTTGTACTTGCCAGTGTGACTTATGAATAAAGTACTGCATTTTATTTATCATGCATTCATTTATTTCAGTTTTGTCATTACAGAGGACAATATCACCAGTGTGCTTTTAGATTTATTTTGTGTTTATTTGGGGTTTTAAGAGAAGTAGGATTAGTTATAGTGTAATGAATACACATTACAGTGGAGAAACAGCACTTCATAATAATGCTTTATTCTGCATCTTGACTCAATATATTAAGTTTAAATTTTATTGTAAAAATCTGACCTGAATATATTAATTTAAATAACTCATTACATCAAACTTATTTTTCAGGCACTTGGAGGAATAATCTCTTTAAAATGATTTTGCAGAGTACTATACATACTGTATAAGACTCAGAATAAGTATTTAACAAAAACTCCAACATAGTCCAACTGTATATTATTAACATAATTTCAATTTTGCACGTATTCTTTGTATCAGTTACTTCCAAATATACAAAGAGTACTGCATGGGAAACAGGACTATCTGAACCTCAAGATACTCCACTCCATACACAAGAGTGTCTGCCTCTTCGACTAACGCCAAGTTACTTTGTGGTTTTAAGTGGCAAAAAGCTACCAGAACCTGAACAGAGTGTTTTAATAGCATAAGGACTTCCAGCGGCTCTACCTGCAGGTGGGAGTGTCTTTGGTGATGAGTGAACTGTGGTGAAGGCTGGTCTTGACCCGCTTCTCCCTCTGCCTGCGGTTGCAGAACCAAACACGCACCACCTCTTTCTCCAGGTGAAGACCCTCCGCCATGCGCACAATTTCCTGCGATGACGGCTTACTCTTCTCAACGAAGTTTCTCTCCAGCGCCTCCTTTGCCCCCAGACTGAGGAAGTGAATTCAATTTGCATTTATTTTGAATCGCATTCAGAAATAATGAGCGATCTCGAGGATGCGTGGTTGCATGTTGTCACACCTAATGGTTGTTCTTCGCTTCCGTTTGCGTTCTTGCATTCCCATTTTGTCATTGAATAGAGCTGTGGAAAGAACACAGCGGTGCACAAGTTTCCTGCATGTCCTAATCATATCTTGTACCAACGTATATCTCCTTTATTCATTATCCTCAGGTTTTTATATAGATACAGTAAGCATATTTACTCCGAAAGGAACGCAACTATAACGACCATGTAATGCACAAGATGCGACTGAACGCGCTCTGCTGTGGGCTTCTCACCCCCGGCCTGCTCTGCTTCCTCAAGCCACTTGGCCAGAATAGATTTGAGCTTGCAAGCATTTTTGAAACTGAGCTGTAGGTTTTCAAAGCGACAGATGGTGGTCTGACTGAACTCGGAGCCATGCACAGCTGCCAGCGCCTCTCCAACATTAGTCTGAGTGTAACCTGTTAATAACAAAACAGAGTTGGCATGTTCCCCTGCTGAGTCTTTATGTCACACTATATTGAGGAATTTTTACTTCTGATTCAACACATTTTGTGTGTGATGTGTGAGGTTAATTTTCAAATGAAACACATTAATAAATACACACAAAAAAATTAATCGACAAATCAATGCCAACCATAGGGTAGGCTAAAAGGTTTTTTTTTTTTCACTATAATTAGTTGCTATCTTCAAAAACAAAGCTAGAACGAGAACTAGGTCAAACCCAGTTTGATCCTCCTCAGTTTGAAGTCATTGGCAAACTTCTCCAGCTCGCGGATCTGTGGTGAGTCCATGTCCGGCGGTTCCTCCGGGGGGCGACTTTTCCTGCGCAGCTCCTGCTTGATGTCCCCCAGCGTGGGCTCGTCTGTGAACAGGGCCTGGGGCAGCGGAGGGAAAGTGTGCGCCAGAGGGCCCCCGCCCAGACTGTGCTCAGGGAACTTATACAGGCAAGGAGCCAGCGCACCTTTGGGGCAAGAGGGGTAGAATAAAGGACTATATCCAAAACTGCATGCTCACATACTAAAAAGTACAAATAAACAGTTACATTTTTTTGTCTGCCAACTGTCCTCACAAAGGTAACATTTGATATACAATATGTTGATTCGACCAAAATATGCGCAAGCTATTAGCTCACGCACTAACAGTACATGCTCCTAAAATGGTAACATGGCACGTTTGTAGCTTGTAGTTTTGGAATGAGGACATGATGTGGGCTCACTGCTAGACCACATGTTATACATTACGGCATTTTAGAGTGTGCTGCATTATTTAACATCTGCTGAGAAAATGAGGTCACTAGCAATGCCCTACAACAATTCTGAGAATTAAACATTAGGCCACATGCTAGCCAATTAGTGAAAAATCAAGTGAAACATACTTTGTTAGTCTTCTAAGGTTGGCACAAAAATCAGGTTTGTGTCTCCCCCTTGTGTTTGAATTTATTTCCTGCAATTTGCTCACGTTTAATCTTTTTTTTCTTTTTTTTTTTCCTACGGCTAGACGGACATTTCTGAGCCAACCCATCGTAGGTAGAAAGAGTGTATACTATATGCTCAATCACTGACAAAACATGTCTTTACCATGTTTACGGCATTAGAATGTGAGCTTTTACCCGATAAAAACAGAGACATAGATTTTCATAGATAACTGTTCTGGCCTGAGCATCTTCTATGTAATATCACACTCCTCATGTTAAGGCTTCACTGTTATTATTATTCTATTATTTCTACAGACACCAGGGGGAGTATGTTCACACTTAGTCCATATGAGTGTGTAAATATTTGTCAAAACCACCTTTACATTCATTTCAGTAAAGGAGGCCATTTGTTTGGGATAACCATTTCAATGCTGTTTTTATACCCATTTTTAAAATCAGTTTCAATTTTAACTTTTGTGTGATAGCCCTACATGCCAGAACTGAATGTTTGTACTAGGAAGAGCTTGGCGCTGCCGCATGCGCGTGGGCATGGCCAGAGCTGTGTGCAGGAGCCCCGTACCTGGCAGGGAGCTGGCTCCATTCACCATGTTGGCATGTGGCACACTGCAGGTCTGCAAGATGCGGGTCTGAGAGATGCTGGCTGATAGCATTTCCTGTGCTGGGAACAAAAAGCCTATGCTTTTATCTTACACACACACACACACACACACACACACACACACACACACACACAGACATGCACACACATACACACATGCACATACACACACACACACACACACACACACACACACACACACACACACACACACACAGACATGCACACACATACACACATGCACATACACACACACACACACACACACACACACACACACACATATGCCCTCGATGAGCACTGATTGATGTCGCTCAAAGCAGTGAGTCACGTAGGTCCTTCTGAAGAACTGATGTAGCAGTGCAGGCGGATCAACCCACCTGCCATCATGCCGTAGGTGGTCTGCTGGTTGCTATAGTGACACGGGGGCATCGAGTAGTGCAGGCCAGCGGAGGCGCTGCTGAGGGCAGAGGTGGATAGATGCATGTGGGAGCGTTTGGACGACTGGACGAGGGGCAGAGCAGAGGGGACTGCAGACAGGAGCACAGCAGAGCACTCGTCAGCTTATCCAGCCCATCACAGAGCAGAGAGACAGAGAGAATGACAGGCAGACCTGGGAAATCTCAGGGCAGTAAAAAAGACCATCTGCCTGGCTGAGAGAGGAAAACAGAGGTGTGTGTCTTGCAGTCACATCTGTCAGCATTCACTACCACTGAGTTGCTTACACTAATGCTGGAAATATCTGTAATGAAATCTGAAGCTGCTATAATGAAATGATTATCAAAAACAAACCAACGTTTTCTTCAGAACATAGAGCAGCATAAAATGGCTTTGTTCAGTCCCCAGGAACTCCCACAGAGGCAGTCAGGGGACCAAGTGTTCATTCTCACGCTGTTAATTTACACTTATGCACATACTTTCAAATGTGTTTATTCAAAGGAATCCTCTGGGTCTTTAATCAGGAGATTTCCACCCAGAGCACGAGTGGAGGTCTGTTAAATTGAACCTCTTACCCATGACTTAGTAGAAATATTCCGCACTTCTTTTTATCTACGCCGTATGTGGAGTCACTCTGGGTATGAGCCCATCAGTCAGAAGCAGAGTGTTATTTGATCAGCACTGCTCTTTAGACCGCTCGGGGAGCAGGCATCCACACTCTCATGTCGCTCTTTTAATCGGGATGATTTGACATGCACTCGCAGGTGCACCCGCTTGAATTAAAACTGAGTTAAGTGAGCATTTGCGTATGAAAAGTATCGGCACTGCCCAGGGGAACGCTACATCACATCAGCTTGTTCAGCGCCAGTGTGCAATTGTACAGTTAAGTTATGGTTGTGTGCTAATATTTGTTCATTTGACAATGGGTGGATTGAAAAGTAATGTCTTCAATTCATTACAATTCTGAGAAAGGTTTATCCAAAGACTTCTTACATGTAAAACAGTGGTGCGATGAACAAATACTCATTTAGCTACCAACATGTCAATGTAATAACATGCCTAGTTGTGTAATTGCCCATGGGAAAGTAACAGCTGTGAAAGTGAAGCTTATTCCATGTATGCATCATGTTTATGTATTTAAACTAATTATTGTCATTCCAAGTTCTCTGCTGTCTTAGTTACTCAACATAACGTATTAAACTGCTTTAGGGACTTGTCAGAGAAATTCAGAGTTTATGTAATCCACAACAGAAGAACGGAGCCAAAATAGATCATCTGGGCAAAGGGAAAAGCCTTGAAATGAATGTAATCAAATGTAAACTCATAAATGGTAAACATTAAAATGAGCATCGCAGTAGTATGAACAGTCACAACATTCATGAGAGAGCTTAAACATGATAAACATCGAAACAAAGAAGAAGAGGACGATGAAGAGGAAGAGGTATGTGTGAGTGTGTGTGGTCAGTGGAAAGGTTAGGTCTTCAATGTGAGTAAGACAGAGTGATGAGAGAACCAAGAAAGAGTGGGGAGTATAACAAGTCTGAGCTGTAGGGTCACCATCTACAGAGAGTGACAGAAAGTCTCTCATTTTCTAATTCTCTCTTTCTTTCTGACTCTCTCTCTCTCTCTCTCTCTCTCTCTTTCTCTCTCTCTCTCATTCTCTCTATCCCTTTTTTTCTAGCTGCCAGGTTTCCTTTGGGGAAATTCAGAGAAAGCTATCACCATTGACACCTTGACTGCTCTGAGATTAAATTATAAAAGTTCTGGTCTTCTCCCTCTCAGGAGTATTCCATAAGACACAGTGTATACATTTTCCTTTTTATTCTATTCTCACAAGACTGGCTGACCCTGCCTGAGCAGGGCATGTGTGAAAGTCTCATTTCAACAACAAAAATTACATTAAAAATTAACAGGTCTCAAGACCAGTTCTTTTTTCGACCTTCCTTCAGTTCAGTAAGTGATGGTGAGAGAGCCGGAGAGTGGGAATGTTACCTGGGGGCACCATGCCACCAGCATGGCTGGAGACGGGCAGGCAGTCGGCGGCTCCAGTGTGATGCATGAGCAGGGGCAGGGCGGCAGAGTCCCCACTCAGGGAGCCGAAGGAGTCGCCTCCTCCGAAGGCCTGGCAGCTCATGACTGACAGTCTGTCCGCTTACCTCCACAGGTACTCACGCTGCATTACCCCTCTGGTGTGACACACGCATGGCGTGTGCAGGTATTTATACCTGACCCCCACCCAGATCTGCTCATCCATGTTAACACGTCCCTTCCCAGGGCTATTACCGTACTCTAGTGGGCCTCGGCAGCCTCCCAAAGCAAAGCCCTGGTAATTAGGGCAGAGAGGGGTAACTCGACACCCCCCATTACAAACTGCCCACCAGGTTTTAGGTAAGGCCTGTTGCTGCTGACACAAATCCACCGAGATTGTTTACAGGGTAAGGATGTGCAACAGCCAATTATGAAATGCCACAGAAAAGCTTAGATGTTTTCAAAATTGGACTTGTGTGTCATAAGTGCAAATAATTAACTAGCAACTAGAAAAACAATAGCTTCACATTAAAATACAAATATACAATTGTTTGCTTTATTATTATTATTACTATTATTAATATCAGAAGCATTGTGCACAATAATAATAATAATAATAATAACAGGAAGAAGAAGAAAAACAACAATAATAAATTGTTTGCTGTTTTGTTGCTAGAGTCTAAATCAGTACATTAAAAATCTCACACTTCTAGTCAAAGGTACCACTGAAGTATGTTAACTTAATTACTGCTAAAAAATTTAATGTGATTCAACTTAGTTCACATTTTCACTCAAATGGCAGTGAAACTACTTTTACGAATCATGTGTCACTGTCACAAGTTTAACTGCTGAAAATGTTCCTGAAGAAAAAAAGACCAGTCACTGAAACATGGTTTGACCAGGCTTTTTCAGTGTATACCCTGCCATCTGGTAAGTGGGGATTAGCCTGTGAGTGACT